>NW_010245534.1:0-518 GCF_000690775.1 Eurypyga helias | reverse complement strand
TACACAGTCAGGTCCAAACATTGTACAGTAATAGCTAATGGCTTCAAGTTTGCAAACACAGTAGAAACTTTTTCTATCTACAACTTCTTTCACAGAATAAGTACTGTATTTTTCTCATATATCTTTTTCTTTCCTACTAAATCCTATGTTTCCTAGCATTTGAAATGTTGGTGAAAAATATTTCCCATCCTTAAGGAGGCCCAAGTATGAATTAATTCCACCTCACTGGTGGTTTTACATAGGTAAAAGCTTAATAGGAATGGCAGTATTTGATACTTAGGTCTTAAGAAATTATGTAAATAGTTTGTACTTTTATAATGCTTACATCCCACAGAGAGATTGTAGTAATGAACTGCATTTTTTTAAAGGTTTTTCAGTTCACTTCTGCAATCTGACTGGATTCTAAGATGCTCCACATGAAGTCTACCTGGACCTATTGCACGCATCAGTTGTACCAGTGCCTGCAAACACACACAAACAAAACTAAATCAGTACATGAATCATAGAATGGTTTGGGT
>NW_010245533.1:34120-35798 GCF_000690775.1 Eurypyga helias | reverse complement strand
GGGAGCGCGTTAGGGAAGCTCCGGGGTGCCAGACCCTCAGCGCTGGAGGGCGAGGGCAGCGGGGGGAGTGGGAGCAAAGGAACTGCTAGATCCGGAGGGAGGAGAGAGGCACTCACCAGAGCATTTCAGAGCCACAATTCGACCCGATTCGCAGCTGCTCCTGCGCAGGAACAAGCCTCTGGTCAGAACACACGTGAACCAAAATCCCCGGGGCACTAGGGAGCTCCAGGGCGGCTGCAGCAGTCCCCAAAGGGGCTGCTTACTGCCGAAAACCAGAGCCCTTCTCTGTGGCTTTCTGTGGCTGAAAAGGCCTTTTTCAGCCTAAAAAACCCAGGGCTCTGTTTGAGCCCCACCAGCCCACTCTGCTTCCCCCCCGAGCTGCCCTTACCTGACCTGCCACAGGTCTTCCAGGCTGCCTTCCTGGTGGGGTCTCACCTGAGCAAACTCCTGCGTGTCATTCACCCTGACATCCGTCAGGTTCACCGCTTTCTGATGGGTCATCCTGCAGGAGCAACGGGAAGTGTCCCGGAATGGAGCTGGGGAGCTGCTAGGGGATCAGGAACGTAACCCTGCCACGGGAATAACAGGCCACAGTCCTGCCGCCCTGGCAGCCAGGAAGGAGCCTCCTCGGCAGGACCTTCTGCAGCTCTGCTCGCAGGTCCCCATGCCAGCCCGAGCCCCACTTTCCACCCCACACTCACCAGGGAGCTGTGTGATCTGGTGCTGCCGCCCCGACAAACCTCCCAGCCTCCAAGCACCTGCTTTTGCCAAGCCTGTCCCGCTCGGGGGCAGTTGGGGTCAACGGCGGCTGCCCCTGCCGTGCCCACCTGAGAGCCCCGAGCTGCCGGCAGAGCCGGGTGCCCAAGGAGAGGCTCCAGCGGTCGTGGCATGTCAGGAGCCAGCCAGGATGGCCTTCCACCCGCACTTCCAGCAAGGAGTTGGCCATATTTATCCTGAAAGACACTAAAGCCATTCCATTAAAGACCACACGCAAGTTCCCGCGCTCACAGTGGTTTGTGCAGGGCCAGCACAGTGGATGATCATTCACACCTTAAAAACCCAAAAGGCCAACCCCTGAAAAAGCCACGTAAAGCCACTGTTGGCATATTCTCAGTGCCTGCCTGGCAGCTCTGCTCAGTGATGACATGCAGAGGAGTCCTGCAAGAGTCGCCTTTGCTGCAGGATCACCCCCAACGAAGCCGTAATGCTGGGGGATGCTGCAGGACTGAAAACCAAAGCAAAACAATCGCAAGATGCAGCCGAAAGAAGCCAGGGGATCAGCAGGAGACATTTATTATTCGAGAGCATCTTTCCTGCTCTTGCTGGGCTTGGCAGGCGCTGTCCTGCACGCTGCTCCCCTCTCCCTGCAGCGAGCAAAGATGTAAACCTTTATCGGGAGCCCCACGGACCACGGGGTCTTCCTCTTCACCATCAGTGCAGGCTGGGATCCCATCTGGCTCCTGCAGCAGGGTGAAGCCTTGGTCTGCCTGAGGCTTCTTCAGGTGTTTTGCTTCAAGAAACAGAGAAGGGGGGTGGAGGTGGACTCAGACAGCCTGGGCAGCAACCAAGGATGCATAATAACTGGGCAGTGCCCACTAGAAGAGGTGATGAGCCTTTCCATGGGCACAGCCCAGCTTGCTGCCAGGAGCACAGCAACCAGTGGCAGAGGCCAGACGCA
>NW_010245533.1:26017-34020 GCF_000690775.1 Eurypyga helias | reverse complement strand
AGCAGACACTGACCCAGGAGCCATGCCCCAGCCGCCGTCCCTGCCAGCAGCCCAGCGACCCCGAGCAGCAGGAACAGCCTCCGGACCGTGCAGAGAGCTTTGAGAGACGCATTAGCAGAATCTTGAAGAAACAGAGAGGGAGAGAATCAACATGGTTTGTCCATCCCTCACAGCACCACCAACCCCCGGTGAAGCCCCTGGGTTGGTATATGCTTGTGTCTAGGGCTCGCCCGATCCTCTCCCTGCAATGCCTGGAGGATGGGAGCTAAGGCCATGGATTCAGCAGCACGTTAAGATTCAGAGGGCCCCCCTGTTCCCAAAGCCTGTAAGTAGCTCACCCACCGTGTCCCGGAGAGGCCTGTGTCCTCCTCGCTTCCCTCCTTGGCTCCGCTGTCGGGCTCTTATGGCTTTGCACGGCATCCTCAACACGAGGTGGGTTGTCAGGAAACTGCTCACCTACCGCTGGGCTCTAGGGAAAGGAGTGGAGTCTCAGGGAGCAGGTCAGGATCAAAGGCCAGGTCTCGTGGAAAGGGACACGCTTCAAGCGATGACCCCGCTGCAGCAGCGGGGCAAGGCGAGGGAGCACGTCTCACCATGGTACCAAGGAGCAGGGCTGCTGCTGAGCCACGGGAGCCGAGCACACGGGTCTCTGGCGAACCAGGTCAGGTTTCCCCGTGCACGCTCCCAGCACGATGCCGTGCACGCGCACTGTACGGCAGCCACGCTGAAGGGACTCTTTGTTTTGGGCCCCCCCTCCTCGCTGACAGAGATCTTTCAGCAGGTAGGGGTGATTGCAACCCCCCGCCTGCCCCAGGAGCACGCTGCTCAGGCTGGGGAGCCCTGGGGGGAACACTCCATCCCTCCCCAGTGCTGCACCAAGCAAGATCAGCAGCTGCTGGGCTGCCTCAGCTCTCAAACCCACCTTCCACCTGCTGCTGCAGCCCACGGGCTGTGGGTGCGAGTAGGGGGCTGCAACAGCCATCCCTGCTGGCTCTGGGCTCCGAGGTACCGACAGCCCTTGGCGTGGGCAGCAGGAGGCTGCTGATCAACCGCTCCATGTAAGCAGACAGGACCTTCCAGGTGCTAAGCTGGGAAAAGATCAGAAAAGACAGCCTGCAGCTGCTCTTTATCACCCTCATCTCCAGCCAAGCACCAGCTGTGATGCTTAAAGGATGACTTTCCTGCTCACAGGCTGCCTTAGGGACATGCTGGGAGGGGTTGGTGGGCCCCCATCATTCAGCAAGCCCTCCCCACCCCTTGAGGGACACAGCCCCACCTCCCCGGGTGCTGATTTTCCCTGCTGTCTTTTGGCTGTAGCACACAAAGAGCAATAAAGGTCACAACACAGCAGCTCTCAGTTTGGCTCCTGATTTGCCATGTAATTTCTTGTTGCTGAAAGACACCTGGCTGTCACCCTGTGGGAAGGCAAGTCTTTCTAAGCCATGGGTTGGGTACTGGCTGTCCCTTGCTGGGGTAGGAGACACTTTTCTTACCAGTGCAGAGGTGCCACGGTGCAGGAGGCAGAGGGCAGGGAAACACACTGCTCTCCCTGTGCATAAACCTGTCCCTTGCCCAGCACCAGAGACCATCCTTACGCAGTCTGCTCACAGCAGAACAGAAACGCTGCCCAGGTGTGTAAGACCTATCAAATTCCCAACGCCCAAATGCAAGTCGAAATGTTGTTACAGGAATGACACCCAGGCAGCGAGCTGCACCAGGCATCACCAGCTCCAGGGACTCCCGGCACGTCAGCAGCATCCAGGGTCCCCGCGAAGGGCCCTAGTCCAACACACAGCCTCGCCTGCACAGGCCGTTCACCGGCTCTGCTGTGACTCTTGCTGGTTATGTCCCATCCAGAAACACCAAGGTGGTTTTCTCCGACTGACTTAGGAGCTTAACTTCCAGGAGAGATGAGACCGAGAACGGACTCCAGTGTGTCTCAAACACAAAAGGCAGCTGAAGCAGACTTAAATAGCTGTCTCATGGAAGAGACGCTTATTTACATACGTCTCCATCCCCAAAAGATACAGCTGATGGCTTGTTTCTCCAACTATCAATGAATTTTTAATGCTATTTACTCGGGGGAACTCCTAGGAATAATTCATTATAGCCCTGTCTTGCAGGTTCCAGCTGAGGTTTCGTGCTGTCGATGCGTGTGTCGCACCACAAATCTACACTGCGCAGCACGCGGTGGCCCCAGGCTCCTGGGGAGCAGACAGACCCACCACGGGAGCTGTACACCTGCTTGAGACCTGTGCCGTGATGCCGGTCACAACTCATAGAATCATAGAATCACAGAATGGTTTGGGCTGGAAGGGACCTTAAAGATCATCTAGTTCCAACCCCCCTGCCATGGGCAGGGACACCTTCCACTAGACCAGGTTGCTCCAAGCCTCATCCAGCCTGGCCTTGGACACTTCCAGGGATGGGGCATCCACAGCTTCTCCGGGCAACCTGTTCCAGTGCCTCACCGCCCTCTCCATGAAGAATTTCTTCCTGATATCTAATCTAAACCTCCCTGATTTCAATTTGTACCCATTACCCCTTGTCCTATCGCTACAGGCTCTTGTAAAAAGTCCTCTCCCAGTACCCTTGTAGCCCCCCTTCAGATACTGGAAAGCGGCAATGAGGTCTCCTCGGAGCCTTCCCTTCTCCAGGCTGAACAAGCCCAATTCTTGCAGCCTTAACCCAATTCTTGCAGCTTTAAGGAGCTGAGGTTGGGCTCCTTGACACCTTGCAACCACCCAGCTGGTGTGAAAACCGGTTTTCTTCAATTTTGATTCTGTTGGGTTGGTATTTTTTTTTCCTCCAAGCCCCTTCTCTCGTGTAGCAATTTAGACAGTAAGGTCAGAGGCAGTGGACAAAGCTGCAAATATCCCCCAAATCGCAACCTTGGCTCTGTGGCTCACCCTTCCCTGGTGGTGGCTGTACCTGGCAGCACGGGAGCATCTCCTCAGTCTACGGAGGACTGCAGATGGTGCTGGAGGACTAGGGAGTACCAGCAGCCAAGGCTGCAGGAACCAGCCTGAGAATCCTTGGCTGGCGGCTGCCCTGCTCTGGGGCTCAGGGGAGTGGAAGGACTCACCCAGGCCTCTCCCTGCTGCCAAGCACCAGCCCAAGGTCGCTGCAGGACCAGTTCAGGTCATCTCCCCGCCAAGCATCCCACGTCCTGGGGCCGCTGGAAAGCCGAGCTTTGCAGAAGTTCGGTGAAGACGCAGGCGGTGAGTGCGGTCAGTGAAACGCAACTGCCAGGCAACAAAACACAACGAGCAAGGGAAAGGGTAAACCGGAGCTAATCCCAAGCTGATACATCAGTAGCAGTTAAAAAGTAAGACACATCACTCAGTCGATGCTGCCTCGCTGCTCTGAGTCACGCTCATTTTTCTTTTAAAACTCATTAGGAGAGGATCAATATTTCTATCAATTCTGCTTGCCTGCAATAAGAAAATAGTGACAGAACAAGAGCCCTTTCAAAATGAAACATGGACACAGGGATGTAAAAGGTAGGAAGGACAGCATTGTAGCTTTTTCCTCCCAGCTTTCATTATTTTTCTGTGGTCCTTTAGAAAAAATAAAGTGAAAAGCAGCTTCCAGGCCTTGACAGCCGCCGAAACGCCCGTGTGCTACATGAACACCTGACAGACAGCAGAGATGCTGTCAGGCATAAGCCCTTTCCTTTGTCATTTTTCTAACAATCCCGTCGAATCCCTTTCCCACCTGAGAGCGGTGAGCAGAGCACAGCTGGAGAGCCACAAGCCAGATGTTAGCTCGTGGTGCTGATGAAGCAACGTGCAGATCTGGCCTGCAGCCTGTCCAACGGCACAGTTGGAGCTTGTGCAGCAACAAGCACCGATTCTCTCGTTATTCAGCCAGTTCTGCTGAGATTAGCAAGATGCACCAAGCTGCATATTAAACACCTGACCCCGATGCATGCTTCTCCGTCACCTCAGAAGCTGCTGGGCATTTCCAAGGTGGGATATGAATCCGGAATGAGCCCAGAGCTTGGCTCTTCCTGAGCCAGCCGCTTCTCAGTGGGAGCCCTGCGCCACAGGTCTCGCAGCCTGCATCCCCACGGCCAGCTCTTACCCAGCTAGGGCTGGGGAAAGGGGCTGCCGGGATGCTGCAGCTCTACGACTCTCTTCCCAGGAGCTGCATGGATACGGATTGCAGCTGCTGCCTGCGGCTCTGTGGTCACATCAAGCTGTGCCCTTTTGTGCTGGGGGCAGGATAACTGAATCAAGAACTACTCTATTCCCAACAAGCTTTCACCTGGAGTGAATTTTAGCCCATATGCCCAATGCATGAAGTTTTCAAAGCAGCTCTTACAGCCAGTTGCCAAGTATCACTTAGGTTAATTCTGTGGTTTACCCTGTGCTGATTGCTCCATCCTTCCCCATACAAAAGCCGAGTTCTTCCTTCTGGATTGAGCCAGAGAGACCCCAAGCTGCCAAAAACAGTGCTAGAAAAAAAATGTGTTTCACTCATCAGGATTTAAAGCATCTCTTGTCGATACAGGTTCTGCCTCTCATCCCACGGAAAGATTTTGAAATCCTCCCTGCGTTCTCTGAGCTCTCACTGTCGCAGCTGGACAGGCCTGGTAGGAGCAAAACAGCATTTCAGTTTTAATGAGGGCTGGGAGCTCCCAGCAATATTTGCTGGATTGAATGCCTCAGATCTCGGCATCCAAGCTGAGGGGTCTGCTGCTTACCAGGTGCCAAGCGAGCCTGCCTTTTGCAAAGCAATGCGTGAGCTCCTGTTCTGTGCTCTGAGGGAGAGCCAGTGTTCAAGCTCTTACATACGAAGCTCTGAAGTGTGAAGTTGCAGGCTACCGGTGCAAAACCCTGGAAACCTGAAAAAATCTCTGTACTTACCCCAGAGGGGCTCAGGAGGAGAAGACGCAATAAAAAGCAGCCAAGTAAACATCAAGCAAGGCAGGAATCATTTGATGTGGGACGGAGGCACGTTCCATCTCACAGTCCTAGATTGCTAAGCTCCACAGTAGCCGGGGGTGGGGTGGCCGCAAATGAGGAGCGATCATTTATTCAGTCCATTAGCTAGAGTTCACAGGGTTTCCTGCCTCTTCCCTCTGCCTGCTAGAAACCGTGGCACAAACCCGCGCACGGGGGGCTGGCGCAGTGACAGACGGCGCGATGAGAGCCCGGCGCGGGGCAGAGCCAGCTCATCGCCTCCCGAGTATCGCGTTCCAGAGGGACGGCGGAGGGGTGCCCCGGCACAGCGCGGGATGGTACCGACTGGGAAGGAGCAGCAGCCGGGAGGTTGCGCTCCTACGGATTAACCGAGGAGCAGGAAAAAATCAGGTGATGTGAGTACACAAGCCCAACAGCCCCAGCGCTGGCACAACTGCGGTAGCAGGATGCCCACCCGCCTCCCTGGGGTCTGCAGGGGTAGGGACAGGAGATCTCAGCCTCTCCTGCTCCCACCCTGGCCTGAAGAGTGCTGTGCCCAGAGCTCTCCAGGGCTTTCCTGCAAGACAGAAGGAAGCAATGTGGCCACCACTCAGGCTATCGCTTTGTCCAGGCCTCTTCCCTCAGTTGGATCATCTCCCTCCTTACCTCATTTCTTCTCTTTCTCCCTGTAGTCTCCTATCTAATAAAAGTGCTTCTCTGAGATAAGACAGCTGCTGTAAGCCTGTAATGAGAGAAATGGCCAAAAGCGATAGCCTAAAACCTGCCTGATCCTGGTAGCAGTCTGCCAAATCTCATAACGGATAATGAGTCCTGGATGTCCGGATTGTGTTTTCCCAGCAGTGATGCTGTGGTCAAAAAAAAAAAAATATTAATAATAAACTCCCAAACAGCCTTCCAACCCCCACACCAAGTGCTTCCTAACCCTTTTCACCACTGCCTGCCCATCCCCATTTATTAGTATCTCGAGCAGGATTTAGATGCCCCTGGGAGGAGGGTAAACCAGCTTGCCCTGGACCCGCCACTGCAGTCATGGAGGAGGGCAGTCACGACTTGCAAAACATTGTGCTCACGTCATCACAAGAATTAAGACCTGCCAGACCAGGAGACCGATATCCCAACCCTCATAACGGGACATTATTCACTACGACTCCCTTTAACCTCAGGCAGTGGGATGTCCTGCCTTGAAGGAAGATGGTTTATATCCTCTATGCTTTTACCCTGTGTAACGGAACCACACATCTTTCCATATTTCATAAAAATGTCCAGGCCTATTGGGACATTTCCGTGGAGTAAAAAGTCCTTAACCTAAACCTGACACATTGCCACCATATCGCTCCTTATAATGGTTTATTCCATCTCTTCTGTTATTGAAGTGATGATCCCAAAGACAGTGAACCAAATCCTGTGTAAAATAAATTTAGGAGCTCAAAATTAGCAGAGGAAAAGGCTGTGTCACATGACCACTAATAGCAAGAAGAGTAAATTGCCTCTGTCAGAGCTGCCGGCACCAGCTCTGGGCCACCTGGCCACGCCGCATGCCAAGCCCCTCGTACCCTCTCACCCGCTGAACGCAGTCCTGTGCCAGACTCCCCCCACCAACAGCATCCCCGCTGCAGTGGGCACTTCCCAGGAGACAAGCAGCCCTGTCCTGGGGGCAGCTCATTGGGTTTGCCTGCTGCAGCCACCCCTGCCTCCCGCTGCGGCATGGAGGTGCATGCAAAGCAGAAACCATCCGCTGCCCTGTTCCAGCCTCTTTCCTGAAGCAATTTGCTTCGTAATGATTATGGAGTTAAGAGAAGGCAATTTCAGGAAAACTAGTTTCTCGGTAGAAGGAATTGAATAGAGGAACGACTATAATAACCTGATACCATCATTTATTTAAAAAGCAGCCGGCACCGCATGAAGCAAGCGGAGACAATTTAGAGGCAATTCTCTGCAGAGACCGTACCGCCTGCCCCAGGTCTGGGGCGTGGGCAGGAGCTGTGCCCTGCATGCTGCCGAAACCAGGGGTTCTCACTCCAGCTAAGAGAATAACCAGACCTCTGAGGGAAAGGGTGACAATTCACAGGTCCTGTGAGTGCACATCTGTCCTCACCACGCTCCCACAACCCCATTTCTTTGGGAACGGGAGGTCTGGTGGTTGTCGTTTCCTTCAGGCACCTTGTGCTTCCCACATAAGAACAGACATCCCACCGGATGTACAGCAAAAGGCCGGAGACTACGCTAAATTAAAGCCTGAAAAGGATAATTACTATTACAGCACAGAAATGCAATGAGCCCGCCAGTTCTGCAGCCTGTTTTCTCCCTTTTTGCTTCAAAGGAGCAGAGAAGCGTGTCCTGATGCCACTGGCTGCTGTAACTCTAAGAAGCAATTGGAAACTCTCAAAGCTAACCTTGAGCAGGGTATTTTCATTTTCTGTACCTTCCAGTTTATGTATGACTGCCATCCTCACAGGTGATTTGCAAGCTACAATTTTACTTGATACCCGTGGCTTCGTGCTTCTTCCGAGGACTGACAGTCGGAAGAGGGCTGGGCCCTGGATTCTCATCAATCACCTAATAAGTGTAGAATTTAAAGATGTCAGGGATAAAATGGTTTCATTAGCTGTATCATGTTCCAGTGCAAAGATATCCTGAGGGATTTCTTCTTGGAGATGAGTCAAAGAAGAATAATTGTTAAGGAGCAATTAATATGATGTTCATTCTTTTCCATTTCCAAACACAGTTCGTTTTGTCGCTTTGTCAGCTGACTCTTTGTCCTTCCAAGTTGCTGAGGACCTACTAAATCCCAGGAAGGAAAAAGGGACACCTTCAGGAGGGTCTATGGCATTTCTCCCTCAGTTGTACCCCTACACCCTGCAGTAAATCACAGCCTTGGTGCAGCTCCAGGGAAATTATCCCCTGGGTGGCAGTCAGCCTGCAGGACAGCACCTGGGACACGGGACAAATCCTGCGGCATCACAATTGCCGCGCTGGCCGGCACAGAGCCCGAGGCACACGGACCAGGAGGAGCACGGGCAGAGACAAGCTGTGCCCCAGCCTGGCCTCGTGTCCCAGCCAGCGCCTGCAGCCCGG
>NW_010245533.1:18595-25986 GCF_000690775.1 Eurypyga helias | reverse complement strand
GCCCCCCCCCGCCCCCCCCCGCGCGCCCACCCGCCCACCCTGCCACTCGCGCTGTGAAATACGGCCACCACTTGCTCTCTTCTGGCAGCCCAGATGAAGTCACGAGCTGATGTAATGGCAGCTAAAGGGCTGCCAGGTCTCGCATCTGTGGCAAAGCATTACCGTCTCGCTTGCAGCAGGCAGACAAACCTGTTCTATCCAACTCCTTCCCCCATCAAAACCAAAAAGCCACCACACAACAGAAAACCCCCCAACGCTGAAATCTGCAGCAATTTCTTAAGACTTGGACTGGCCTAAGGTACACCAGGGGAAAATACAAGTAATCCTCATGTTCTGCCCTTCCAGGGTTTGCAGAACACTGCAGGTGAAACCCAAATGTGTGAAAGTCCCTTACGGAGCAGGTATTTGAGAGCAATCAGGGACACTACGGTGAGATTAAAGCTTCCTTAATAAATCCTTTCCTCAGGAGGCACTAAGCCATGAGGTAGCAGGATGGGGTTGTGCAGTTGGACACGTGCCATGGGAGGATGGCTAAACACTCAGATAAGCTTACCTGGATCTTAAAAACATCCTTAAGCATACTGTCTGCAGGTACTCGCACTGCATATACTTTCCTTTTCCTGTGCATGCTGTAATTTAGGCTCTTGGGATCCTGCAGAGCCAGTTTCAGCCATGGGAACCTGCCTGCGTGGCATGCTGTCTGTTCACTGCATGATTTGAGAGCACCCTTCCCCCTCAGTGCTTTCCAGATGGTGATAGAAGAACAGATAAAGGAGTGAAAAAATGTTCCTGAAGCCCCTCGCTCATGCCCTGGTCAACACAGGACTCACCTTCAGAAACTTTTGACTGAAAAGCACCCTCGGTGTGCTCAGGTGCAGTCCTGCCTCATCTCCGCTAATCAGCACATTATCCTCCTCCTGCCTTTATCAAGTACCATCCTTAAATTGTGAGATTTCTGGCTCCCAAGGCTCCAAGTAAGCAAGCTGCAGCAGCGCCTTTGAGATGTGGGGGTTCCCCACACCCTCATTTTCTTCTCACATACATTTTACACTGGCATGTACTTGTGCCAGCATACCTTTCTCCTTCAGTGGGTTTCTCCCTTCCATGGAATTCATGCTTTTCCTTTTAGCCCTTCTAGCATTTATCACCTGCAATCATTTCTCATCTCAGCCTCCGTTTTACTCAGCTAAACAAGCTACACCAGGCTTTCGGGAGGCTATTCCCTCCCCCAGGTTAAATCCATTGTCTTTGGTACCAACGACCCATTATCCCACTGAGGTTTCAAGGCCATTAACATCTGCTGCCTCTCCTGGGACAAGCTTGCTTGATGCACCTTTGCACAGCCCATTGCGCTTCTAGTCCTACCGACTGAGCGCCCCTGGCTTACTGCAAACATTACTCACGAAGTACACCAACTTTTCATTTCTCCAACCAAAATTTATCTCCTGAATGTGATCAGGATTTGTAAATAGTTTAATTTCCTCCTGAAGCTCAATTGTTTGGGGAGGTGAGGGAGTATTTAGCATTCATTTAAATCATTTATCTGGGCTCTATTTTCTCTGCTGTTGCTTTAACAGGGGAAGAGATGCCCTTCACAAACTTTGAGAGCGCAGTAATCTGATAAATTGTCTCCCTGGACACTGACACCATATGTTAAACCTGCTTTGAAAACTCTCCTTTTGGGCCAGATTTGTTCAGTGCAATTACACAACTACTAATTCTATTCCTTCAGAGACCAGCCCTTGCCAGCACGTTGATTTTTCCACGCTGACTCTCCAGCATGAATTCCTACCCTTTTCTTTCCACAGTGAGTCCATCCCCAGCAGAAAAGTCATGAAACTGAAGCAATTTTAAAGAAGTGAATCTCCCAGCAGCAATAGCTGCATGCCTCCGTTTCCAGTCTCTTCCATGTCATTACCCAACTCTTCACTCTCTTCAGACACCCTAAGTTCTACCCTTCACAGCACCGACTGTACAGGCAGCTCTGGGCAATAAGAGAGTCACTGCATCGGAAACACCCCTCGTGTGCCCCGGGAGGGCCTGCAGGCACTGCGTGTTGCTAGGTGCCCAAGCAACGGACAGACCAACTGCAATAATATTTGTTGAACCGTGCACCAAATTCAAATTGCTGGAGTTTCCAGCTTGCTTAGCATCCAGCATAGCATCCCCACGAGAACTGTATTTAAATGCCTAAAGCAGCAAAGCTGATGAGTTGAATCAAAATGTGTTTTGAATAATGTACAAATAAGGGAACAAACTTGCTCGGTGCTTGGGGGTTTTGGGACTAAGGGAAAACTGCAGACGTAGGGGAAGGTCTCTGGCCTGGCAGCGTTGGGTGTCTCTATGGGCTGCTGCTTTGGTTTGGTGCCCAAGTGCAGATACAGGCAAAGACTCGGTGGATCTTTGCTCTCTCTCAAGCGGAGGATGCCCACTGCGTCAACTGTATCGCACATCTGTGGGCTGCAACTGCCGCAACATCTGTGCCAGTGGAAGACATGCTGCATTTCAGCGTCACTAGGCTACAGTTCCCTTTGCCTGGGATTTTAATTTACACAACTCATGGCTTCTCTAGTCAACAGTCAGATGTACAATGTCATACCAATGGGCAGATTTTAGTCTTGCCAAAGCAATCCCATCATGAATGACTACTCTCTTATGTGCTGGCACCAACCCCTCCCCTGGCAGTTCTGTTCCCATACTGAGACTATAAACCAATTCCTCAGCACCAGAAGCAGATGACAGGTATGTTTTCTTTTGTGTTTCCTCACAGAAGCTTTGCTGTAGGCTTTTTCTTGCTACAAAGAGCTTGCTTACTTTTGCCATTATTACCTGCAGGCTGAGCATGAGTCTGGGTTATTCACTGCGTACTCCACACCGTGCTGGCTGCTATAGCAGCTCCAAAGCTTTACAGACTTGCCTTGTTTCTGAGAAGAGATGTTCCAGTGCTGCCTGTAAGGTGCTCCTTGGTAGCAAAGCCATCCCATGAAGCTGCAGGAGCAGGAAAGAGCGCCTCGAGTAGACAGTGCATTGGATCTACTGAAAGTGAAGGAGGGAATGGTGAAGACGATGCTTGCAGTCACCACTTGTCACCCACCAGACACTCATTCCTTCAGCCAGAAGGTGCTCCCAAAGCAGGGTGCCAGGGGAAGCCCGACTCAGCCAGCTCAGGCCAAGGAGAGCAGCTCTGCTCATGCCACCGCTTGCATGCTCTTGCAGGCAGAGATTTCCCAATCTCCACAGCCTACAAGCTTTCCCCCTGCAGGGAACTCCACAGCCTGAACAAATTCAGCTACGGGGCATCCGCCTGACTGGCGCAGCCCTCAGCCTTCTGGCAGAGAGTCTTCCACCCCATTAGCTTCTCATCTCCCCAAGGGGCATGGGAGAGACAAGGGTCAGCGAGATCTTAATCAGCTATCGGAGCCTGCAGTTCCAGCTGATGCTTTTACTGAACCTCTGCCCCTGCCCTTACTCTGTTATGCAGAGGCTGAGCTGGGATGTTTCTCCCAGGATTTCATCCCAGCTGTTGAACGGTCTGAGTAAAACAGGTGCTGTTCCTGATTTCCTACAGAAACAGGTCTCCAACATGGGCTTGTTTCCAAGGAACAGTGTTAGCATTAGCCCTGTTAACAGGGCTCCCCAAGGCCAGGCTGTGCCCACCTCTCCCTCCACAGCATCCACAAAGGCAGGTGCAGGACACAGCCCTACCTGCAGCTGCCCAGACTTGCTCTCCGCTCTGCTCTTCAGCTCCCAGAGGGGTCACTGGTGTCCATGCCAGGGGCAGCAGAATTTTCCATGTGCGGTCCTTCCTAAAGAGCAAGGAGAGAAGCATTGCATTTGCAGAAGCTTTTTGCAGCATGTGCTTCTCAGGGGATACATCCTTGGCAGGGCTTTGGGTCTGTAAGGTATAAAATCTAGTTGCAATCAAAGTCCTGCCAGAAAGTTAGCCACCTGCTAAGATACATAGATCTCTTGGTTCTCATCAGAGCCTGCTAAACACCCAATAAAATTAACTCGGTGCACTCAAGGGGAGCTTTCACTTTTTCTGTGCAGTTAAGTTGACAGTATTCCATGTAAACCTGTCATTCAGCTCCGCAGCTTCTCACCCAGCAAGACAAAGCTGTATCTAGTAGTAGGTGGATATTCCTGCCAACCTTGCCTTGGAAGATGCTGGAGTTAGAGGCTAAAACTTACACAGAGGGACATTAAGTCATAGCCAGTGCTGTTAACCAAACACATCTGCCTGAAAGCTCACTCGTACAGCCTATTTAGTCCACATTATGGATCCTCATTAACCAATTACACATTTTAATTAACAATTATGGTCCCTACTTATATAAATATGCTGAGTGTCATTACAAAATTATGAAAAAGTTGTTAGGAAGTGTAGGTTCAGCCAAGAGAAAACCACTTCAGAGCACTTCTACCCAGGTCCAGTCCTCTCGGAGACCGCCAAAGCAAGATGCTCCCACAACTAAGAACCAGGGGAAGTGGCACCGCAGGAAGAAGGTCGCAGGGGTGAGGGAAGAAGGATCACGAGGCTATGTCTGACTGTGTTGTTCTTCTGGCAGCACCAGCAGGGTCTGCTACCCTGGTCCAAACCCACGATCACTACTGGGGGTGACAGAAGACCTGGCACAACTTTGGTGTCCCAGAAGGAATTGCGTGAATTTGCTCGTGAAACCAGGCTCATACAGCATCCTCTGGGACAACTTAAGTAGTTCTCCTGCCCCAGAGAGGCATTTCTACACACACAGCTACACTGCTGAAGGGGTAGTGGGGATGCCCCACGCTCAGGGCTGCACAGGCAAAATGCCTCTGGAACACTACAGCAGCGGGGCCACGTAAAGTGCTGTGAATTCCAGTCAGGTGTGGGCTGCACTGCCACAGCAAGCCCTGAGTGAGAAAACAGGGCTGCAGAAATCCCTGCATGTCCCAAACCCGACACACCTCTCTAAACCAGCTTACAGGTGTGCACAACGTGCAGTCTGCTTTACCTTGCCTGCAACATCCTGTTTTGCACCAGGGATGCACCTGCCCACCTGGACCCGGTCTGTATTTCTCCAGAATAAAGTGAAAAATCTCCACCACATCTAGACACAGAAATGAGCCCTCTTTTTGTCAGCATTTACCAATGCTAGGGCCAGCAGCAGTGCTCCAAGGCATGATATTTAGGGGAGTAAAATTTCAAAGTAGCCTTTCCTTCACCTGTATTATTTATTTCCTCCCATAAATTCACACAAGTTAGTTACTAAGCACTTTTCTCTCAAGCTGAGGCCTCGATTCCTTCCCAGAGGATCACCTAAACCACAAAAAAGTCCCTTGTGTCTTGCTATTTTCATTCTGCATGCAAGCAGCTTGGCAAACACAGCCTTCCTCAGGGCAAGCAGGCTTTCTGCAGCTCAGGAATTAACAGACTTGCAGAGCAGTGGGTGCCAACTGGGAAAGGCAAAATAAAAAGGGGGATCCAGTCTAATTATTAAATTAGATACATACCATCCCAATTCACTCTTGTGAAGTGAGAGACTCAGCTGTTTTCCAGAAGAAAAATACCTCTTCAGAAGTCAGTGCCCTTATTAAGTGCAAGACTTGAAGGAAACAAGGACATTTCTCTCCACGACAGAACATCCTTGGCACTGACTACTTCCATGTGCCTTCTTGCTTCTTCACTGCACAGTGAAGAAGGGAAATGGTATCACACAGACCTTTCTGAGGTACAACACTTGTCTTTCTAGAAAAGGATGAGGAGCTGAGCTCTGCCAGCTGGAAACTGTACACAAAACAAATTGGTCTGGAGTGGAGATACTCCAGATAACTCCTGGATGTGACTAATTGCTCACCTCCAATCTACCTTAGGTGTATGGCTGTAGCTGATGGCAGCTGAGCCCCTTTATTCCATGCTGCAATGGAGTTTGTGCGAGGAAGCAATGCATCTCGGTGAGACAGGAATAGTCAAGATAGAGATGGCAAACATCAGCAATAAACAACAGCCCTGGATAAACACCAAGCAACTTGCCCCTCCCTGACTCACCTGGTAACAAATATCACTGTCAGAAGGGTCTCGGGGTGGGGGGTGGCGCACCTCCCAACCCCATTTCAGTCTGCATCTGGGCTTCATCACCACCAGCCACTGGTTATCCTATTAAACATCTTTCCCCATCATCGTAACACCAAGCCCCGGTCCAGACAATAGCACCCCCTCAGCATTTCTCCCAGCAAAGCTTAGTTATTGCTGTGGCATAAATAGCACGAGCATAGAAAAAGGGAATGCATCACCACACAAAATGTTAACGTTTCCACAATGGATGGAAATCTAGCATTTTCCACAACAATTTGTAATGGCACCACAATTTTAATAAAAACCTCTGACAGATTTTAGTATCAATAAATAATTCTTAGGTAATTACTCCAAAAAGTACTGCGCTAAGGGGAAAACTAACCTACACCTGTGAGAGCCAGATATTTGTAGTTTATGAGCCAAAGGGGTTTTTGGAATTCAATGCAGCCGCAGAGCTCGAGGTGCCGTGCTGATACACGGGTCCCGAACTGGCCGAAGCATCCGCCCGGCGCGCTCCATCGCCAGGAGCTGCCTTAAGGCCAGATTCCCTGGGCACAGACGGCCCCTCCACGCCTTGCGCCCCCCACCACCCCAGCGGGCAGCGCCCACGCCTGCTGCCCCCCAGCCCATCGCTCCTCGCCGAGCTGGGCTTGAGTGAGGGGCTGACACTCCCAGCTCTTCCAGCAGCGTGAGCTCTGCAGCCGTTCAGGGGACGTGACTCAGTAAAACTCACTTCAGTATTACGCCGCACGGGTAGTGCTTAATTAAATGCTAATGAACCAGAGGGCAAAGTCTTCAAAAGCCAACAGCATCAGTCACAGAACGGGAAATATTTGGCTGCTGTAAATGATGCGCAGTGGCCTAAGCACAACATCTTTCTTCATTACAGTATTTACCAGCTGCACTGTTTTCTACCAGCGCTGCTTCTCAGTGAAGCCGAGACGAAGGGCATTAAGTATTTGACTAGTTAAGGAATGAACTGATGCTTGAGTGCATGCCAACTGCGCAAGAGAAGGGGTCATCTCCCAGATCCCTCCTGCAGCAAGCGTTGCTCGCCTATTTAACTCGCTCCATACAGTTTGGAAAAGCAACTTGCCAATAAATCATCCCTAACAGAACACAGGAACGAATTCACTGCCTTTTTTTTCTTACCCAGTATTACAATGAGATGGTTTGCACTTGTAAAAAAACATCATTTTTCCCAATGCCACAGCAAATTTTGCCTTTGTCATCTGAGGTGATGAGTCAGCCCCGTGTTCGCAGGCAAGGAACAAAAAGGCGTTATTTATCTGCACTTACAAATACTTCTGGGAGCTGCTCTTTTCTGTGGCCGTGT
>NW_010245533.1:0-18566 GCF_000690775.1 Eurypyga helias | reverse complement strand
CCCAGTTCCTTTGCACCCCGGCCAGTACGCTACCACAACGTAACCGCTCCAGGGCCCGCTCCGACTTCACGCTCTGCATCCAGGAGGGTTTCAGCGCCGCAGTCGAGGGCTGCTTTGCCTGTAAACAGATTTGTCTCCTTCCCTTGCACTCGAGCACGATTTGTCAATCTTCGTGGGATGAAAGGGAGGCAACCAACAAAGGCTTTTGACATTTGTCATGTTTTCCACAGACCAGAGCTCGTTATTGTCCCAAGCACCCCTGGGAAAGGGGTAGCAGCTGGCATTACAGGAACGCTATTATTTTCACCCATTGAAAAAAGACATTTCCATAAGGCCGGAAACCACAGCACGTTCAACCACATATTTCTGCAAAGTCAGTTCTGCCTCCCGACAGGGAAGTATTTGTCTGCCGATAAGGCTTCTGTTGCCTTTTTTCCCCCTTTTAGCACTGATTAAAGCTTTCGAGCACCTTCTCGCCACCGCTGAGGCTCACCCCTGGCCCCAGCAAAGCACCACTCCCGGCCACAGCCGAGCAGCACCCAGGCTGTGGGACCGGAGGACCTCAAGGGCAAGGTGGTGGGAGGTCCCCTCGCCCATCCCCAGTGACCCAGGGCGGTGCCAGCTGAGGAGCAGCAAGGTCCCAGCAGCACAGCCCCCAAGCCTCTCAGCAGGCCCCATACCCTGCTGAGCCCACACCACCGTGGCCACTACACTCACCCCTGCCCTCATCTCAGCCCAGGCCTAAAAGAGAGGAGAACCTTCCCCTTGCCTTTTATATGGCACAGCCCCTGCTCAGCTGAGGGCAATGAGCACCCCCACAGCCCTGCCACCTGCAGAGAAGTGCTCCTGCTCTCTCCTGCCCTCTCCTGCCTCCAGAACTCAAATTTGCCCCACTGTGCCCTGCCAGTAACATATGGATCCCCCGTGCAAGGTGGCGAGGCCCTAGGGCTGATTTACCCCCTTCACCTTGCAAAGAGAGTGAAAGCCTTTGACCCTCACTGTGCAAGGGGATGGGCTGTGGGATGATCCTACTACTGCCTGTGTCCTGGAGCATCTCCTCAAGAACAGTTACGTCACACAGCTCTGCAGTGTATTGATGTCCTGAGAAAAGATCAGCTCCCCAGCCCAGAAGCTGCAAAACTTCCCACCGCTGGCTTCTGCCAGACTTTTCCTGATAGCAGGCTCATTACTTCCTGCTGGGAATTTCAAAGGTGCTAATCTAATGAGTCATTAAACACAAATAAACAATAGGAGGAAGAAATTGACTTAGCACTTCTTTCCAAAAAATACTGTAGCTGGAGAATTTTAAGCAGAGCGAACTAGAGCAATTTTAATAACATTAAGCTTAAACTGACAGAGAAATGAGTGAATACAAAAAAGCAACAAACCCTCAAATATATATAAACCATAAGGCATTGTGAAAGGAATATGATTAAGCTTTCAAAGATGTACATTCAAAATCTAGACAGTGCTAGGAATGAGGTCTTTTTCTTCTCTGGTTAAGAAATACCCTACCATATAATCACGTAACAAAGACTATATAATAATTCATACAAAGGGAGCTGGTGCTTGCAAGCTTGCTGCTGGCTTTCATTTAGCCTCCAGCGCCCAGCTCTGCAGCACTAGTGGCACACCTGCACTTTCAGCGTGGCCCGTGGGTAAGAACCACATGAACACATCACTGCCCCCCTTAACTCCAACTCTTTAGTGTCCTAAAAAGCAAGTCATCAGACTGAAAATAATCAAAATGGCACAGTTGCCCCCTCCCGTCTTAACTGGGGGAAGAGAGACATCCATGTACCAGGGTTTTATCAGGGTCTGATGAGTAGGGGGTTCGTGCTTAGCAGGGGAAATGCAGGAGGACATGGGGGGAAGTTGAGGGGTCTGTCTGGAAGCTCCAGACAGTTGGTGGAGGGGTCCCCGGGCAGCTGCATAGCCTATCAGGGGACCTGCCATCAGAGAGTGGCTCTGTTTTCCGAAAAGCAAAGGAAACTGGGTGCTCGATGCTGCTGTGTTCCCATCCCCGACCACAGAAGGAGCGAATTCCGCCCTTGGTGCAAGTGGTTCATCTTACATCTGCCAGACTGTAAATGAATTGCTGCTCAGCAGGGAAACCAGACTCCTGAATATTGCAACCAAGCCCAAACCACGTGAGCCAACCTCTGTGCCTCTTGGCTGCTCTTTCTCAGTCTCAGGTAGCAATCACAGGGTTTTCTGTCAACACAAATGTGAAAATCTCCATCTATATTTCCTGCATTAACTTTCATGGTTTGAGCAATCAAAATAACAGCAAGGATACACGACTGTCAGATGCTGATTAAGTGTTCTGGCAGCTTGCTGGAGCATCAGGGATGTTCTACCGAGGAGTAGCTGGCTGAGGGTCAGGTGTGGACCAGCGGCTCCCAAAATAGCCCTGGGAAGGGGTCTGCACCACTGCTCATTGCCCAGGGTCAACACAACCCTCACGGCCAAGTCTCCTCAGAACTCATTTCAGAGATGATGACGGAGCAGGAGGAAGGAAGGGGCTGTGACAAATCGCCATGTTTTGCACAGTGAGTGCTGAATAATAAATCAAGGTCAGTGACTAAGAGGTCTTGTCACTCGGTGTTTACACTCCAGAGGTCACAGTGATTCTCATCTCTCAACAGTGTGTCTGGAGGAGGAAAGATTATTGATGCTCCCGTTAGAAAAGGCCATTAGGTCAGTACATGTGTAGACACAGAGTTTGGAATGAGCTGTAGTGCCCGAGGGGTCAGGAGGGTTTGGCTTGACTACAGGCCCTCCTTGGGATGAAACGCAATATGCTCCCGCTGATTCCTTCCCTTTTCCTGTGTGTATGTGATGGAGCAGCAGCAGGGAATGCCTTCAGTGAGGAAAGGTCTGTCTGGCACAACTGCCATCTTGCACTTTCCAAAGATGGGCAGAATACCACAGCACATCTTCACAGCAGCATCACAGCAAAAAGCTTTTTAGCCTCCCATTTTAGGGCAAATCATGGCATTTCTCATGGATGAACATAGCCTGCAGTAGCTTGCTGATACCCACTCCCTCACCAGTTATTAATCACAAAATCATGGAATGGTTCTGGTAGGAAGGGACCTTAAAGACCATCTAATTCCAACCCTCCTAGATTCTTAAGTTTTGTTTGTAAAATAGCTGTATTGATCACAGCTGATAATTACTTGTTAATAATGACACTCCTGATAAACTGCTCTACCATGGTATTTACTGCAGTGGCTTTGTCACTTCTGTCTTTGTGAGGTTTGCAACATTTGAAAAATTGCTGCTTTACGTTCGAAAGCTTAGCAGGTTTGCCATGGGTCCTTGGTTTTTCTTTGAGGATGGTGAAGGAAGAAGAAAGAGCGAATTTGGAGAGGTATTTTCACACAGACCATGATCACAGACATTAAATCAGAATTCAATTCTAACAGTCCAGAGGATGGTTTGGAAGGGAGAGAGAGAAGCAAAGCAGGGACAGGGGTTTTGTCCCACCAGCTCTTGTGCCCTCAGCCCTTTGCTCTTTGATGCAGTCACCAGAACTCAGCGGGCTGCAAGGGTGTGGGACCACGTGCCCTGCACCCTCCCTTGTGCTGCCAGCCTTCCTGCCAGGATTTTTCCTTGAAAGTGTCGCCCTATTCCATGGTCTGGGTGTCGTCCCACTGCCCTGTATACGGGGGACAGTCTTTTGGGTGCATTGCACTGAGAGACTGCATGACGCAGGCTGGCAAGAGAGAAACTGAGAGGTACGCAATGGTAAATAAATGAGGGTATGATTAATGCAGTGCTAGTTTTCCACTGTGTCACGTTAATAATAATAATAACAGTAATAACACAATATTGCCAGATACCAAGGGGGTTAAACATCAAATTAATATTTAGCGTGGTTAGGAGTAAGTAGAAATAACAGCTTTATTAGTAGAGTATGAAACTTCTGCTAATAATAACTGACTGTGCTCCTTCAGGGGAAGAATTGTAAGTACTTAAGGACCAATAACCTTCCAAAACCTGTCAGCAGCATAAACCAGAAAAGTACCAAGAACCCCAGTAAATTACATGCTGTGATCGGGCTGTGTGTTTTGTGGACAGAGAAATAAGGTGAGGGAGGATGTGATAGAGCTTTCCAATAGACAAAGCAACAGTTGCTTGTCGCCATGCCCACAGCTACCAAAGCTTTGGGGAAAAGTTAAATTTCTGAGCAAATAGGAGAAAAAAAAATCCTTCTCAAGTTCCTGCTGTGCAACAGAACAAGGCAGACTCTTCGCTCTGCTTGGTACTTTTATCTCTCGCAAGCAGAGGCCTTGTTTATTTGAAATTATTGTAAGTGTAACTTGGCAAAGTCTCGCCTTTCTGCCAGTTTCAGCTCATTAGGTTTGTCTTTATGAAGTTGGCCACCTCCTCTGGGCTCCTCTCAACGGTCTTTTTTTCTATGTGTTTATTTTCTCCAAAACTGCTATCAGTTGGCAACACGCAACAAGGCAGAGGCAGCAAATTTGTTCTGTTGTGTAAAGCTGGAAGTGACAGAGAGACAATCCTGGGGGGAATCCCCACCGGTGGCTCCCCACAAGGTTGAAGATGGGGAGCAACTCCCTGTTCCTGCGAAACACCAAGGGTGTTTGCAATGTTCTCCAGAGGGGTGTTTTCTCTGCCACCTGACAGCTCACCCAAGGTTTGCCAAGGGTGCCGGTAAACCGGGTAGGTGAAGGACCTTTGGGGAAGAATGTAACCCCTTGGGGAAGGGAACACCTTCTACGAGGCCTGTGCACTGTGACCCGCACGGTGTGGTTGGGACAGCAATGCCTTGTGCTCCAGCCGATGCGTTTCCAGGCTGCTGGATTTGGCATTCCTCCTTTTTATTGCTGCATCTTCTTTCATTTCCCTCTAGCTGGGAAGAATTTCAGATAAACACTGCTTGACATTTTAAAGTATGAAGTTTTGTGTTCCCTATAATTACTCCAAATCTCCAAGAAAGCCTTAGGCAGCTCTCAGCCTGGATTTCTCTTGCCAGCTGGAGTCCCTGCCTTTTTGTCAGAGATGGAGACTGTGTGTGCTCATTGCTTCCCCCCAGGATTTGAATTCCAGCGAGGGTTGCAATGCTCTTCCAGTGAACTACCCACTGCTGCTGGGGAAGATAAACAAATGGACAAAACAGGAGATGAGAGGGAGTTCCAGGAGCAAAATGGTACCAGAGGAGGTGTCTTGGTGGCCAGATTTACATAAACCTTTGGGAAATCTTTTTCCCGGGATGCATGACCAGTTCATGCACTCCACCGTGCAGAGGGGCACGGAGGTGCAGAGAGCTGCAGTAGCTGGTGTTTTTAAAGGGTTGTATAAGGGGTGGCTGATACTGTGGGCATTGGGTACATGTATTTTTGCAGTCATCAGACAGAGCTAACCAAGGCTCCCTCTTGCTCCCAAAACTAAAGTTTAGCACTTGCTGGAGTGGATACACAGGCCAGCACAGCCTGAAGATTCTGGGCAGTGTGCAGAAGATGAAAGTAGTCAATTTAGTGGCAGTGTCCTTTAAGAGTGCCAGCCCCAGGCATGAGACACAGCTCAGGAGCCTGGTGCAGCAAGAAGTTTGTCAAAAGCTAGAAAGATGCTAGTGCATAATTGATGCCCCTCCATCTGTCTCTAAGCAAAGACCAACTTTGTGTGATGTATCAGGTTCTAAAATTAAGGTAAAAACAACGAAAACTGGAAAGAAATCCAACATAAACTTGATAACAGAGAGAACGTGGCAGAATGGGGAGGGTGAAATTTAAGGGCTTCTGCTATTCACGCTGCACTGAGTAAAGCCCCAGTTTTTGGAAACTGCATGCAGTCATGATGTGTGGGGCTTTGCCCTGCTGTCTGATGCCCCAGCTGGGCATCGATTAGGCCAATACTAGTTCAAAGCGCTCACAGAACAGTATTAAGCTGCAAAAAGAAATTTGGATCTGCAGCAGCCTGGAAGGGCAAGAGCTGGATGGTATTGTGGTACCAAGGCAACAAGAAAAGCTTGACGTTGGGCTGTCAAGACTGAGGAGAAGGAAAATCTTTTTCCTCATTTGCTGTTCACTCACAGATTTGGGATTATCTAGTTTGCCTCTCAGACTTAGTGCAAGTACATTACATTTTATCGACTGCTTGCTAATTTTGATTTATTTACTGTACCCAAGACAGTCTGGCTGATGAGTTCAGCTCCTTTGGCTCCAGCTGGCTGTGGCTGCCGGAGCATTGGACCCTTCAGACCTGTTCCTTTCTCTCAACCCTCCTGCCAGAGACATTCCTAAACCCCTGACCCATCCCACTTTTATCTGAGCTCCTTTTTCCCATGTTTGTCCTGTCTCGGGTAAGTGATGGAACACGAGTTGTGCAGCTCGCATGTGGAGGGCTATAATTGATGGGCTCTGCCTGCAAGACTATTTACTACAATATCATAATTAACCTGACATGCAACCAGACTGCGGCAGCTGGGAGCTGTGATTCATGGCCGACGCGAGGCCTCCAGTAGCACATAAGCAGGGACTCATGCCTCTTCCACTTAGCTAATCAAATGAAAATAGAAGAAATTAAGTCTTCAATTAATCTTCCCCTCCCCCCGAGGCTTTCCTGTGGTGCTGAACAGATCCACATCAATTTGCCGGGAGCCAACAGGGAGAGGGAAACAGGCTGGGAAGAGGCAGCTCAAATATTTTGCCGAAATACCAACAATAAGCCAGACAGAATAGTCCAGGTTGTGGCTTAAGCTGCCACTAAAAAGCTGATTTTCAGGTGCTCGCTGTAACGTTACTAGCTCTCGGGAGCCATTTCATGAGAATAATGTTCAGCACAGTCTCTAGCACGTTCCCAAGTGTACGTGTGTGACTTCAGCATTAAATACCTGTCTTTTTGCTTGGCCAGACCAAGCCCAGCACAAGACCACGTGAAGAAAGGAAGCTCAGCGGTGCCCAAGAGAGGGGCTGCCCAGCAGAGTCAGAGATGAACTCCTGGCCACAGGTTGGCAAGAAGACAAAGGCTACTGCCTGGGTAGATGTGTGTAAAAATGGTGCTCTGCCACCCCCCTCTAACATCACGCAAGTGTGAAGTATCTCCTTTACCTCTAGATGGCTTCACAGTTCAGGGCACTAAACTGGATTTAGTCAGAGACGGAATAATAGGTTTATTCTTAGAAAATCAATCAGAGGACAGTTCGTTTGCTTTGCTGGTTGGTAGCCAAAGGCAATGAAAAAGAAGTTATAGGAAATACGGAATTAGCTTCCATCCTCCAAATTCCTGAAGTTACGTAACTACAGATGGCTTTACTAGGCGTTATTTCCCGTATGGATGAAACGGTGCTGCCAGGTTCCATGGGGCATTAGGTGAGTGGAATGAATGATTGAACAAGACTCATAGTATCTCCCCATCCAGATTCAATAGCTTTGATCTCTGCCGAGAAGGAGGATCAATTTTACTAAAAATGGTGCATAGCAAAAGCCCTTTTTCTCATTTACTGGAGACGTCTCCAGCCAGGCCCTCTATAAAAGCAACTCCCCGATCTCTGGCAAGTGCCCTGCTTTCCTGGAATTTTGCTTTTAATCTTTGTACTGGTTTTGGCTGGTACAGCCAAAAATCATGAATGGCTCTTTTCTGTCCCCACTACTGGATTACCCATCAAAAATGAAAGGAATGTTTTCAAATTAAAAATAAAACTGCCTTGTTAAACATCCCCCCGCAAGCCTGAAAGATGGGATCTGGCACCTGAATGATTGCTGTTGCACTGCTTTGTCGATTTAAAGATTCTTCTGTTTCATCATGCAGGACGGCAGCTGACCAGTGACCGATTTCTGCCGTCTTATGTGACAATTCACTTCTAATTCCATTTTAGAAAGAAAAGAACAAGGTGAGGGTAGCGCATTCGTTAATGAGCCGTATCACAGAGGTCACCCTCCTTTCATTTCTGCCACGCTCAGCACTGCTGAACTTCACCCAGACAGAGAATTTTAACATATATTGTTTATGTCGTTCTGATTTTTCTTTTCAGTATCTGCCATGCCAAGAACTGCTTAGCTGTGGTGTGGGAAAGAAAAGGCTGAAATCCCCAGCACTGCCTGGTAGAGATGCACCAAAGCAGCTGGAAGATTGCACTCAATCATACTGCAGCTCATCTGAGAAAAAAGCCTGCTATGGACAAGACATGTGCAAGAGAGATCTCCACTGCTGTATCTGGTGGCAACACCTGGATATTAGGCTGGATTAGCAAAGGGATATATGATTCGAAATGCACCAGAGTGTGGAGCAGTTGCTGCGTTTCCTTCCATGCCCTCATGGCAGACATGTTAGCCAGGCTGCTGGCCAGGTGGCACCTCAGAGAGAAAGCAGAAAAACGAGACACTAAGCCAAAAGGCTACCTACGAACACCAGTGATCCTCTGCTAATCCAGTGAAATACTGATCGAACCGGGATTTAAAAGTTTAATAAACACTTTGGAAAAGCACCCATGCCTTGCTATCAGACTGAAAACCAGCTGAGCCCCAAGGCAGAATGAACCTCTTCTTGCACTGCAGATGATGTTCTGAAGGGCCCTATTTCTGTCGCTTTTCTAGTTATCAGTCTTTGACAAGGTCTCCCCTGGAGTTATCACAGTTTCCTGTCATCTCCAAACCTTCCCCTTACGGTAAATCATGAATGACTCAATCTCTCCCTTGCTCCCAGGATCTACAAATCTCCCCTCACGTTACTGGTGCACAGCTCAAGCCCAAGGGCCTGGGGTTTAATACGATTCAGGCAGGTTTGGAGCTGGGTTGTGCGAGGTGACGGTGACACGATGTCATGCAGGTCCTAGCAGAAGAGCTTCGTAAAACCAGCTTTGTGTGCATGAAGTCTGAGTCTCTGGAGGGAGAGGAGTGCGTATGTGCATGCACACGTGTGTGACAGAGAGCAGATGAACTATAACACGTGACAGGAAGGGCAATGCATGTGATGGGACTTAAAGACTGGAATATTGAATAGAAAACCTAAGACAAGGTAGCCTAGCATAGCAACTGGAGCAAGAAAGGCCAGTGAATGTGTATTTAAAAAAAGAGGCATGACAAAATATCTCATGGCCTCAGCAAGGGCTTTAACTAGATGGAGGATGATTCCTGAAAGATAACAACTCCCTTTAGACCCGAGACTTTTAGCACAAGGCTCTGTGCAAAAGGAGCTTTGGCCTTGGATGGAGGCAGCTCTTAGTAATTCTTTCCTTCCCAAAAGCCAGCATCCAAAAGCAGCTGGGTGAAGAGTTCTCCCTTCTGCCTACACACACAGATAAACGTGGGCTGGCAATTAAAGTCCGGATTTTAAAATATGAGTTTGCGTTTGACTGCTGTGCGACAGTTGCAGAGCAAATCATGTATATGCATGACTCCGCCTCCAAACCATCCCAAGTCACCCGAAGCACGGGCCGATCCTCTTCATTTGGATCGAGAGACACACATCCTGATTCCTGGTCAACGTCTGGATATTCCTTTGTTTCCATACCTGGGAGCAAATCATGTATATGCATGACTCTGCCTCCAAACCATCCCAAGTCACCACAAGCACAGGCCGATCCTCTTCATTTGGATCCAGAGACACACATCCTAATTCCTGGTCAACGTCTGGATATTTCTTTGTTTCCATACCTGTTTTTAGCTGCTAAAAACAACCAGTCTCGGTCCTGCATGTGACGAATTGCCCGAAAGCCACAGAACTAGCAGAGCGTGTTTTCATACGTGTTACCTTCTTCGTGCCTCTCGCTGCCAAAGCTGCCTGGGTTGTGATTGATACAGTTGGCTTCATTTCTTTAAGGGCATCTTGTTTGCCAAGGAACTTGGAGAAGAAGGTTCAACTTGAAGGACATTCAACATTCCTTACTCCAACTCCTACCTCTTACAACGGGCACCACAGGAGTGCTGCTGTGGCGGGCAGATGCAGAAGGACAGGCTCCCCTTCCAGGGAACCTGAAGCCGGAGTGGTCCAGGCAGGCCAACAGCTCAGAGGAGAAGCAGAGATGCAGAGAGCTGAAGCGGAGGAGGTCCCACAGCGGGTCTGCATCAGGTGGGCACCCACTCCATCCTGTCCACAGACCCTGCTGCCTGCCCCGCAGAAGGCAGAAGAGCACCCTTCACGCCTGCCCGTACTGACAAAGGTGGCTATGCAAGAGGGAGCTTGGAGGTGGCTGAGGAAGTGGTGCTGATGGGGCAGGTGTCAAAAACCCTGCACATTCATGCGTCTTGCTGTGCGGCTCTTAGGAACGCTGCACATTTCCACAGCAGCTCTTTGGAGCACGGGGCGATACCGATGGATTTCTACAACTGTACCTACAATGTGCCTTTAGAGACCTGCATAAAACAAACCCAAACACAGGTTAAAGCCTCCACCTGACATAAAATGTTTCGCAGTGTCATCCAGGAAAAAGGGAAACAAACTCCCAGATGAGCAAACCACGGAACAGCTGAAAATAAAACCAACCTCACTCTGTGTAGAGCTTTCTAATAGCTGAGCACTGTTACAGACCGATCTATACTGCACTCGGCTGCTCTGGAAATGGTGCTGCTCTCGCAGTGACAGTAACATTCTCTTTGTTGTAGTCAAGTGGTTGAAAATCGCTCTGCCTCAAGGACTATCCCTGGATAGAATAACACCCTGCAAGGTTTGCTAATGGTTTTCAGAGTTCCCCTATTTCATACAAATCTTAGGAATCATTTTCAAAGCCTTTCTGAGCCATGAAGGTCAACATAATATCTACTACTGGCACGTTTACACTCTGCTCTTGGTACAGTGACAGCACCTGCCCGCTGTGATGAGGTGGCTGTTCTTGAATCCAGATCTTTCCAAAGGACATCTGGGAAGACTTTTGGAAGTGTCACCCCTAAATAAGTCTTAGTACCGACTCCCAGAGATATTTGGTCCTTTGCTTGCACATACATAGGTGTTGGACAGTCTTGAACAGCTGTACATCACTCAAGAAGTGTCCAGCAGAAAACTCAGATGCTGTTCCACTGACCTGCTATTTTGGGGGGTTGGAGGAACAAAAGACTCTTTTTTTTCTGCAGCCTTGAATCTTAATACTTGTTCTTCCAAGATCCACGAGCTTATGGCAAGGAGATATCACCCTTCACCCTCAAAACCTAGGGAAGGAGTTATCACTGGCAAGGTCTCTGACAATGCCAGCAGAGAACTGGGAGAGTTTTATTACGACATGAGAGAGAGAACCCTTCTTCTGGGCTGGGAACATTATGTGAGCACAAAACCAGGTGGATCAGTGGACTGAGGGTCAGTATGGGCAGTCCCATGAAGTCCTCTGAAAAATTCCCATGCCTTATTTTAATAACACAAAAAATAGTTATAATTTCTGTCATTTGAATTTCAAATCCAACAGAAAGATCTACCTGATGCGTCTATTTTAAAATGCGATTCTTTCTTCTCTTTTCAACTCCTTTTCAAAACCAAACATCATGTTTCATCTCCAAGCACGGAGATTAAAAAAAGCCAAAACAATTAGTGGGGAGCTGATGAAGGTGACAGGGTCATAATTAGTGCCATTCCTCTACGGCATGTGTTTGTCATGCTAACAGAATAAGTCGCTCGCAGGATTAGAGTCATGAGCTGCAGGAGCACACATGCCTTTTGCAGCTATCACGCTGCTGGCTTCCTTCTGCAGGGCATAGAAGCACAAACGGAATATTTTAAAGGTGGCTGGAGGCTGCTGCCCGTGACTCCTGGGTTGCAGTCCTGAAGCTTCTTGTGATGGTCATTTCTGTCTAGAAGGATCCTCCCCACCAAGTGCAGAAGAAAGAAATTTGCCCCGAAATGCAGCTGCTGAAACCGATCTGCTGGTTTTTGAATGTTTATCAAAGGACCAGAAAACAGGTCTTGGGAGAGCTGCTAGTGGAAATCCGCCTAGCTAGACACCTAGCGAGCTTTTCAAGAACTCTGTCTACCTTCTTTTCACCCTCCCCACCCAGTATGGTTCAGCTACTGGGTGCTAGCAGCATTTTGCAAGGACTTGATTAAGCTTCTTCAAACTCCTGTCTTCCTGCATTCGCAGCTGAGAATGGGCAGCAATTACTCCAGGAGGACTTCCCTCTGAAAATCCCTTGCTAATTAGGTTTTGCTAAGTGATTAGTGCACTTCCTATCCTGCTGCAGATTTTTGTATTTTCCCTGGTGCTGGAAAGCCAGTTGGAGAAAAAGAAACAGCAGCAACTATTGCTTGACTCTACATGTCCGGGATGAGTAGAGTAAGTGGGAAATAGGAACTGCCAAAGCTGTGGAATGAGCATTAGATGGTGTGGCCAGGTGAGCACCATTTCTTATGCTGAAAATGGATTACAAATTTGGATGCTTTAGGAGGGGTAGCAACCTCTCTGCTTCAAGATCCATCAGTCTTCCACTGTCAGGGCAAGGAAAAACTTCCCCTGGTTCAATATTCCTGCAATTGCAGAGGGTTTTGCACTTTCCTCTCAAATGAGAGGACCTGTAGGAAGACCTCCACGTCGATACGCACACATGTAAGGCTTTGTGGTGAAATCTGGCAACTTGCCTGCTTTACTGCTGCATCAGGTGGCCAGACCAGTGCATCAAGCGTGAGCCTGCAGTGCCCTGTTCCACTGATTAAAGCAAGAGCCTCTTACTAATTAGCAAGTCGGCAGCTATCTCCTCGCTTTCGCTGTGGTTTGGCATATGTCTGCGGGATAGTGCTCTAAGCAGTCAGCAATGACTACGTATGCCCTGCTGCAGGACAGCTTTGCATTTCTGCAATTATAATTAGAACTAGTTACATTATTGGTCTAACAAGCTGCTATTTTTTCATTGATGGCCTGCTCAGCATGCTGAGCAGGGGTGGACTGCTGCAGTGTTAATAAAAGTCCCTAATTTAGAGTCTTAATCTGAGAGGAAAGTACCTTTCTAATTAAGCTCATTGACATCTGCTGCCAACATTCATGTAGCCTGTTTTGTGTATTGTTTAATGTTATCAAGATTTCTATTTATAATATATGGGGAAATCTTAATGCAAGGGACACCTGGGAAGTGGAAATAGGGCATCTTGTCTCCCAACTAATAATGGCAGCACTAAAGCAATTTTCATTCATCTGCGATATTTATCCAGCTGTTACCATAGCACCTCAATGCCTCGAAGCCTTGTCTGTCATCTCCACAGCATTTGTTTACAGCAAGAACAAAAGATTGCTGTTGTTACTTCATCAACGCAGAACCGAAGTACAGAGGGACTAAGTGACAGGGCAGAGAACACAGGAAAAGCCTGTGTCAGAGCAGGGCGTCAAATCTACTTGACTTGGATCACGGCTTAACACAGGCTCCTTCTTCCACAGCAATTGCTGACCCCTCATTAAACCCAGGAGCAGCTGAAGCTGTAAGGGACCAGTTTCCACAGTGAACTTTGGACCTGATGCCTGCCTAGGGACTGCTTGAACCTGTGTCTCACAGTGCTGAACGATTGCAGCTCATGTTTGCCTGTCCAGGGTCACTCAGAGAACAGTGACAGGCCTCCCACGGTGTGTAGTACTGCTCCATCTGTAGGACGGCAGGACTGAGGGATGCCCCCGTGCAGCTTCATTGGGGAAGCTATGGCAGCGTCAGCCCTTGCTTTCTATGACCTGCAGCTCCTTTTCCATGAGCTCAAATAAGGCAGGACAATATTCACCCTATTCTTTTGCCTGTCTTCCTGCTCCTCTTTTCTGCCTCCAAAAGTGAATGTTAATGCCAACGAGGAAAACAATACCTGAGCATTTTGGGATGCAGAGGAGCGATTATCTTGTACTGACCTTGTGCTCAAGCTAGAATCAGCCATGGTTGAGATGCAGGGCACACACAGACTCTAGGTGGTGAGTCACAGATGGAAGGATGCTGTGTGTGTATACTGTGTCACAGGATTTCAGATCTGCTTAAATCCTGGCTGGGAATAGGCATCCAGGTAACAGCCTGCTGGCTTTTCTGGGAGTGTACTCTTCAGTTTCCCTGTTGGCCAGAGTTCATTTATTCGTTCTCTTTACTTGCCTTCTTCTGGAACAACCAGTCTCCCAGACTGGAGATACTTGCTGGAAATCATCTTGAAATCAGTATAGACCAATTTACTCACCAATTGTAGGATCAATAGTGTTTTCTGACAGCCACAGGCGAGGTGCAGGATGAGAGGACAGAGAAGCAGAGCGGAGGCAGAAAAAAGCAGGGGAAGGTGGTTTTGTTTGTTTTGGTTTTTAGGGCTTTTTAAGTGAACTGGACAGCCAGCCCAAGAAGTTACAGACTTAGAGAAATGCTTTGAGGTATCCTGGGTGCTGCATAATTACTTGACAGATTCTCCTGCTTCCCTTATTGCACCCCAGCAGCCAGACAGCAACTCTGCTTGTGACGACGAACTGTACTGGAGATGAATAAACTGAGCACCAGGGAAGTTTTAACAGAAGAACAAGATTAAAATAAAGGTAGCAGCTTCCCTTGTGGATGGAAGAAGAGTTCCTTACAAATACAGATGTTTTCTGCATGGTTTACAGACTGTCACACAACAGCAGTACCCAGGCTCCCAACTGAAACCGAAGCCTCAGTTTGAAGGGTACTGTACAGACACATAATGGAAAACATCCCCATTTCCTGGGGAGTCTGGAGTCTGAAGCACCAAGCCTTCTACCACGCCTAAGCATTGATTCATTTCCTGTGGGATTATTCCTGCCTAGGTCTCTGTAGGCTCAGGCCTGTGGTGAAGAGCAGAAATATTGTCATCGTCTTATTTTAACACCAGGGACTCAAATTTTAGAGACGCTGTTTTTCCCAAGACTGCATGTGAAGTTAGTTAGCATCAGAGCTGAGAACTTTCAAATCAGCTCAGACCTCCTGTTCTCTAATCAGAAGCACCAACTTCTTAGTAACGAAGGGTGTGAAATCACCTACCAAAGAGCACTCTAGCACAAATATCTCTATCACCTAATGTAGCTGTAAGCTGGCTGGTCTCCTCTGTAAATAGTTGAGCGAGGGAAGGTTTTTCAGGGATTGGCAGGAGATAACTTGTGGTAGGCAGCAGTACACCTAAGAACATCACACAGCAGGTAGATACCCTGAACCTTCACTAACAGCCCAAGAGCTTCAGCTTGAAGACAGCCCAACACATGGAGTCCAAAGGAGGAGCAGTCCTTCCTCCCACCCGCCCCATTTCCAGCTGACAACAACAGTTCTAATGCTGAAAGAAAAGGGTTAACAGGCACAAAAAACTCTAGGCTTCAAAACCAGGTGGGATCTTACAGCTGATGAATGGAGGGGGGGATGGCAGCAGGGGCAAGAGCTTGACCCCAGGTGATCAGACCTTGATAGCACCAAACTGCTCTCAAAGAAAGACAATAGAAGCCTCCAGGTAAGAGAAGGGTAAATTTTTGCTTTCACATGCAAAGATAGGAGTAACAAATGACTGATTTCTCGTTCACTGTGGTGGTTTCTTCTTTGTTACTATTTGGTATACAAGACCTGGCTTACATCTCAAAAGGTGTGCGACCTTTGTGGAATCACCACCGCACCCATCTCTGCGCAGACATGCAATAAGAACAAATGACTCTGTGTATTAATTGGCTTTTCGCACACTGGATGAAGAACCCCGATTTGGGACAACACTAACACCATGGAGAAATAAAGTTGGCTGCAATGCCAAATTGTCAAACCTGGAAAGACATGTCCAAAGCAGCAAAGCACAGCACTCCCTCACGTAGAATTTCCGGAAGCTTGCCTAAAATTTTCAGCCAGGTCAGTATTTCTCCAATCAGTACTGACTACTCACAGAGCTTTGCAGCCAGCTCCTAAAGACAGAGTTTTCTTGTGTGTCGTTTCAATAAAGCAGCCTGTTATCATATTTATCTGCTGATTTAATCTCAATTACATGCGAGATGCACGCTGCAGAATGTCTCTGCGCAATTAGCAGTTAAATCCCTCTCTTTTTTTAATAACATAAGTATTCTGATTGCAGCACAGATACATTCTGCAGCCTCGATGGGTAAGCCTGAAATGAATGCAAAATAAAAGGAAAGAAATGTGCAGATAATCTCCAGGCAGCAATTTGCCTATTACAACTGATTTACTAGCTCATGAAACAACCTTTTGCGGGGGGAGGAGTCGGTAAACGGAGATGGTTGGAACATTTATACTACTTTTCACAGTTTAACTGTGAGTTTCAACTAAACTTAAGGGAGGGAATGCAAGAAAAAACTGGTTTCTGGGATGTTGTCCTCAAACGCAGGAGACTCAAAGTGAACTCCTGACTCTTGGGCAAAATCCTGCAAGTTCCAACCTGACTAATCCCGCATGCAGCACTGACCTTTGCTGGCTTTTATTTAACAGGAATGAGAGTCTCCTAAGGGCTGGAAGCTTGGGCTCATCACAGCAGGTGAGCTCTCTGCAAACAGAGCCGACTCTCCTACTGAACTTTGCGGAGATTCCCAGTGGAGAAACAAATGCGCATGTTAGGGATGAGCATCCAAGCCCTGTAACCCCTTCCTTGCGTGCCCTGAAAACGAGCAGAGGCTGCAGCTTCAACCCTAGAATGTCTTTAAAATGCAAAGAGTGATTACTGTGTGAACGGTTTTCTCAGCAGCCTTGCCCAGGAAAAGTCCAACCCAGCACCTTGTCATCTTACCTGCTACTCTGGGAACGATTCCAAGGAAAAGCTACCAACAGCCCTGTCACTTTGAGGTCTATGTAAAGGATCCATTGGCATCCAGTAACCTTTTACTCAGTCTTCAAAGCACGAAAGGAGATGTGAGGGCGAAAAACTCTGTAGCCTCTAGGAAACTGTCTAGGACTGTCTTTAAGCTTAACTTCTAGGTCTTTGATTGGCTATTAAAGCAAAAGATTAACTTTCAGGTTCCCTAAGGTCTGACAGAAAAGATCTCAGATCTACGCTGCAGGTGCTACTCTGGGATTTCTTTTCCCCATGATCAGGTTTGGTTTGAGGATGGAGCTACTTAGGTCTGGGTAAAATGTATAATAGGATCCAGAGTGCTAATCCTAACTGGGTGCATGTCCAACGTCCCATTGCTGCTTCCGGAGCCCCGGCAGCACGGGTCCTCTGCTACGGCATGCTGGCGTGAGACACAATTGCATCTCTCTTTGCAGAAGGCTGCTTTTGAAGCAGAAAAGTGACTCTGGATCTGTACATGTCTCATCTTTGCCTGCAGAGCTACTGGGTAGCTCACGCCAACAGCTCTAAACTACCATAGTAATTAAAGCCGTATGATCAGTTACATAATTTCAACCATATCCCAGATCAGAGTTTCACACAGAAAAACCTACTACAGGATATATTCTTTCCTCATTGAAACAAGCACCTTTTTTACGGCGGAAGGCTTAGGGGCTATCGTGGTGGTTAATCTGGGCTGCATCCTGTAGGGAGAACTGGGAGGTGTGATCATCCTTCCCTGAGCTTGCCCACAGGCCCACCAGCAAACCTTGCTCTCTGCAGTGGCACCTCAAACGGAAAAGGGGCACTGTGAAAGCCAAAGAGAAACTTTTTCCTCCACTGTCCAAAGAAGCCAAAAGGTAAAACCACAACACCATTCCTTTTGTTTTCCTAAAGCTTCAGAAAGAGGAGCCAAATGAGGGGACAAAAGGTCTCTCCAGGCCAGGTGCTATCCGCAGTGGCCTCATAAACAGAACTAGACTGGGTTTTTCTTCCACTAGCAAAGGTCCTTCAATTATAAACACATGCACAAAAAGTAGCCTTTATCCCTTCAATAATGGAACAGACTGGGTGGTAAGAAGGCACAGGGTTTGTGTCCTCTGCTTTGAATTCCCCTCACTCAGAGCATTTCCAGCTCCTGAGCACAGTTATTTTGCATTTCACAGGCTACATTAGCACAACAAAATGCTGTGTGTGTTAAAGCTACCCGAATTCTAAGGCAAAGGCAGTAACAACAGGAGTGTGAACTTGGCACTTAATTTTCTTTGAGTGATAACTCAAAGACATAATTTCTGTGACAGTTTTTTCCCCCTAATTAAAAGCATAATTAAAAATCATACTTGAAAAGTTTTTTTTCTCTTTTCCCTTTTAAGGGAACAAAATCCTTTGAAGAACAGTTTAAAAGCAAGATTGCATCAGAGCGATTACATGGGTAAATTCTGTGGAAACAGATCTAACTGAATTAATGTCATCTTGAACAATCTAAGAAAACTTCTCTTTCAAGGCTAAGCTATACCTATACCTGGACTTGTGCAAAGCCTTTGACACTGTCCCACATGATATCCTTGTCTCGAAACTGGAGAGACATGGATTTGACAGACAGGGCCGCTCGAGGGATAAAGAACTGACTGGATGGTCGCACTCAGAGTGGTGGTCAATGGCTCAATGTCTGAGTGGAGACCAGTAACGAGCGGCGTTCCTCAGGGGTCGGTGTTGGGACCCGTGCTGTTTAATATCTTTGTCAGTGACATGGATGGTGGAATCGAGTGCACCCTTAGCAAATTTGCTGATGACACTGAGCTGCGTGGTGCAGTGACACGCTGGAGGGAAGGGATGCCATCCAGAGGGACCTGGACAGGCTGGAGAGGTGACACTGTGCCAGTCACATGGGGTTCAACAAGGCCAAGTGC
>NW_010245532.1:0-13091 GCF_000690775.1 Eurypyga helias | reverse complement strand
CCGGTTCCGGGCGGAGCCGCTGCCTCCCCGCGGCCGCTCCCGAGGCAGAGGCTGCGCCCGGGCAGAGTGCCCCCACTACCCTGCCTTAGCAGAGTGGGGAAGGCGATAAAAAATAAAAGAGCTTCTGGCAGCAGCAGCAGCTCAGGGGCTGTGCTTTAGTCTCCTTTTTACTTTGGCAGAGGGACTCCACGGGGCTGCAAGGGATGGGTGGTGACAGATGCTCCCACTGGAGCGGGTGCTCTGGTGACTGGTCTGCTCTCTCCCGTGACAGGTTCTCACACAGACAGTGTAAGAAACAAACAAACAAAAAAGCCACCTGTGCCTTAAACAAGGTAGCATCCCTGCACTGCCCACTGCTGCTGCAGTCCACAGGGTGCCACAGGCAAATCTTCACTCCACTTCAGGGCCGCAAACTGGGATGAACAGAGCTTCCTCATTTTCCTCCTCCTCATGTTAGCAGAGTGACTCCGGATGGTGGGGAAACACCCTCATGGGGCTGTGAGCGCCCTGGGCAGCAAACAGCACGTGAGGTTTTGTGCGTGAGGGAGGAAGCCTTGCTTCTAGCCTTCATCAAATAGTTCCTCTGACTCCCCAGTATGGCATGCATGGAGTCATTCTCAGGGTCACTCTGCTTTGTGACAATCAAGCAAACATCAAGCTCTACACACCGTATGCTCATCAGAGGTAAAACAACATTACAACAAACGTGAAAATATCCAAGAAGTTGCAGCAGAAAGAACCGTCCCTTGCTGACCCCATACAGCAGAAGCATTTACACCTTTTGTGGCTGGAGAAGGTAGCAAGCACAGCCGCAGAAATACAGCCTGCCCCTCTCTCTCGCCCCCCCTACAGAATGAAGACTATATTGTAAGGAACAAAGTCAGCAAACGTGCTCCAGAGTGCTTGTAGTTGCCTCCTCTTGTATCCCCTCTCAGTTCATCCGATGCCCTGTCTTACTGGAGAAGTTGCTGGTTTATTTCTTTCACTGCATTGGATCCCGAGTGCGTTTTTCTTAGTGTCCTGGCCAAAGCCGAGTGTTTTATTAATCCTTTAACCAAGCAGAAAGGCTCCATTTTATGAATGCAATTTTTAAATATATTTGATTGGAAAGAGAAATTGTGTATCTCAGCTAAAACGGGAATGCTTTGTCAGGAAGAGACGAAGAAGAGAGCAGGTGATGATTTTTCCACAGCCTACTGGCTCCTCAGAGCAGGTACCACGCGCAGCAACAGGCAGGAACTTCTTCCTTCAGAAATACTGGTAATCCTGAAAACTTCACCGGGAGACTTGCATTCCCAACCTCACGTAAACACAGATCAGGAAGTATCCGTCCATCGCAGCGCTCCCGCAGCCCGGCCTGTGCTTCCCATTCCCGGCAGATGGCACTGCTCCGCCAGGAACCGCCCGCTCCCGCCCGGGAACAGCATCCCCCCAGCGCCTTCTGCCCGGGCGCCGGCCCAGACCCAGCCTCAGGGCTCAGAGCAGCGCCACATCAGCTGCCAAGAAGGGCCGAAGTCGAGCCCACCACAGAACACCTGCATGGCGGCTGCTGGCATGTAGCCATGCCTTTTGCACCTTAGAAAATCTCCCAGTAGAACACATCTAATAAACAAATGAATCGGTGGACCACTGACGGTTCTCCTTTCTTCCTCCACCCCCATGCCCTCTAACCCCCCACCACGTGTTCTGCATGATGGTGCTCTATGAAATCAAGTGGCTCGTTCAATTGGTCTTATTCAGAAAACCTTCTTTTTCCAGTTATCCAACTTCTGTGCTCAAGTTTGGCTGTATGTTGTACATTCTCTGTCCTAGGGTAGAAAGGATGAAGAGCTGAACCAGTGTCAGGGTGCTGACAGCCTGACAAGGCAAAGGAGAATGGATGCAGTTTTCTGTGACACAAGGCGGAAAAGGGGTATGAGAGCATCAGTCTTGCACATGGAAAACATTGCTGGAGAGCCTACGACACAAAGAGTGATGACAGGTTCTTGCATAATGTGACACTTAAAACTACAAATGGTTCACTAAACTAGAAAAGCACTCTTCTCTGCCCACTCAGACCCAGACATTTTCAAGCTACAAATACTTCACTGGTACATGACAATCCTATGGGTTCCTGTGTTTGTGTCTCTGGGCCATCCTGAAGCAGTAGGCAACAAACATGGAAGCAATGAAGAAGCTCCAGCTGCTGGCAGAGTAAGCAGTTGTCTAGAGCAGCAGGCAACCAGACATAGCCAAATGACCATGAGCACCACCCCCTTTGCCAGAGCTCTGGAAAACCAGTCTGGAAGCTACAGACACTTCTGTGGAAAAAGGAAAGGTCTCTTTGGCTCTCTCACACAGGTACACCTTCCCCACAACAGTAGGGACACCAAGCCAGAATCTCTCCCCCAGTATTTTTTCTTCTAATTGCAAAAGACATCTGCTCCATGCCTTTATTTATAGGGCAATGTATCAAATTTGGGCTGCTTTGCCTGCATAGCCGAGAAGCCTTCAGCCAGCTCTGCTGAACACATCAAGACAAAACAGTCCATCACATACCAGATGCAAATTGATCGTTCAAACAAAAGAAAAGTTTGTTTCCAGTGGGGGAGGAAAGAATTCAGAAATATCTTCTTCAGAAGACTAAAACAATTACTGGGAAAGGCAATCTGCCTGGTTCACTGATTCTGCTAACTAAACCTTAACAGGGACTTACCTGGAAAAAACAGCAACAGCTTTGAGCAACAAAGGTTGCTTTCTCCTCTGTTGGTCCTTCTGGCAGGTGGAAGTGGAAGGTCAGAGTGAAGCAGGATTTTGGAAATACAGACAGGAAAAAGATGCATGAAGATAAAAGGAGACAAGAAGGAAAAGAGAGGGAAATAGAGCGCAAGTGAAGGCTAAGAAAAGATGAGAAAAAGTAATGTTTGCACAGAGACAGATGTCCCACTGGGAGAGAGATAAGGGGTCAAAACTTCATTGAAAAATACCCCAAAGTAAAACCTAAGACATTCTCTTTCCTACCCTTTTCCTAACACATCTATCCTCATCCTTCTTTCTCCACCAGAGCATCCATCCCCTTCTTGCCTTCTTTTTAACTCACCTCTTTTATCGAACCCAGCCAGAAGCATGATCTTAGCACAGCACAATAAACACATTGGCTGGCTCCTTCCTTGGCCAGCTCCTCACCATGCTGATCCTGCAACGAGATGCCCCATCTACCCACCACCAATCCACCATTTCCCTGCTTCATGAACAGCAGGAGCTCCAACTCCTCTGGCACCATGGCAGCTCTTCTGGCCCCGCAACAGCCCACTGTTTTCGACTCCCTAATAGATCTTGCTCAGTTTCCGGTACTCAGTCAGGAATAACCCCAGTTTTTACAAGCTTGCATGTACTCACCCCAGACTCCCAACCACTCAGAAGCATAATTCACAGCTATAGGGATGGTGACAGCAGCAAAAAAGTCTTCAGGTATACTGCTTGAGCTTACCTTTGCAAAGACGATAGTTTCCACTTTGTCAGCACCAGTGATCCAACGGTTGGGGTTGAAAGCACCCAAATGGAAGAGCCAAGCCACCAGACTCAGAGCCTAAGCCACAGGGACTGCAGCAGTTCTGTACTTCCCACAGCTTGGACACACAGGGCGACATGGCACATCCTGCCACCAAATAAATGGCCCTTTGCAGTTTTTTTCTTTATAACTCACAACCCACACTGAGAAGAGGGGGCACAGGAGTGGTTGTTTTGTGGTTACAGTTACGTCAAAGTTCACAGTATTATTTTTTTCTTAACTGCCTCAGTTCTACTAATGCTGGTATAGGTAAATGTGCCAAAATAGTTACAGGCATGCAGGTCCCAGAGGTGGCCTTAGTGCGTCTCCTCACGTGTCCAGATGGTTTTCTGTCCCCGGATATAACGATTGCTACCAGCAGTAAATGATACCTCTTGTATCCTTGCTTAGCCATGCTTCAAAGTCAGCTCTTAAAGGAAAAGATGTAACAACTTTTTTTATTATCATTATATTCAAAAATTTTCTCAAGAGACATGATATAAAAAGTGTAACTATAATCTGAATCTATGCTCTTTCTGGAATTCATGGTGCATGAACTGATACTGATACTCAGTCTCTGAAGCCAGGTTAGCTATCTCTGCACAAAAAAAAAAAAACAAAACACCCACAAAAAAAAACCCACCCAAAATACCCCACAAACCAGCTTTATGCAAACACATTCTGTATTTGCTTTTATTGATCAATAAGCACCAAGTAATAATAATTCATAGCTTCATGGATCCATACACATAGGCTGAAACTTCTGAGATGGAAACACTGTTCACTGATTACTATAGTATCACTAAATAGCATCTGAAGTCATGGCTGTATGGATTCAAACCGACACTACCCCAGGTGTGATGACTGTTGGGCAGCAAGTGATTACTGGCAATGCCTGGGTTCCTGGATGCCAACAGGCTGAAAGATGCAGTATCTTACATGTTGACTTTCTAGACCACTTACAATTAAGTCTAAATATGGATTTTGGAGCTAAGTTTAGGCTTTGGGGCTGGAAAGGCATGACTTTTTGCAGGATGCTGGCCTCTTTTGGAATATTAGATGTTTAATACACAGTCTGCACAAAAATAAAAATACTGTGCCTGTTTTTAAAGTAGTGTGGTCATTTCGGCTTTTTCTATAAACCCTTGTTACAAAATGGAATGCATAAGAAGAGCCAGGAAAAATATGTTTGTATTTACTAGGGAAATAAAAATAGGGAAGGAAGATGTGAGCAACATTATTATATGTGATGAATCTCCTGTTTATTTTAGAGAGTCTGGAAATTGCTTTATTTTTTTCAATTGGACCACATGTCTTTGTAAAAGATGCGTTCCACTCCAAACCATAAATATTCCAGGGACATCCTATTAGCAGTGTTATGCAAGAAAGGGAACTAGCTTATTCCATGGAAGACATTCACGCTGCCTCTGACATGCATCTGATTTAAGCCTGTCTTCTATGCCCCCACTAAAGCAAAGGGGATTCTGTCCAGAAGTCTCACTACAGTCCTCTGTCTTCCCTTTGGAGACATCTGGGAAGATAAGCCTCTCACACATGGCATCTAAAATTAGTGTCATGTGAATATCCTCTTCTGGCCTTAGAAACATTGAGTCTATGAAAACAATAAAACACTATTCTTTAATTTGACATCAGCACAAAACTGTCTTTTACAATTTTACATCTGAATCTGGTTAGAGGGAGCCTGGGATGCCACCACTTTGACCTTTAGTATTTGGCAATGCACTGCTGAGGTATGAAGCCAGCAGTAGTCCCTGAAGGAACCTGCACAGAACCTGCAGAGTCCACACCAAGCTGTGTGAATGTGAGCATGGCCCGATGAGGCAAGTTTATATACAGCCAGCAATGAGAGTGGAAGGAATATGTTGGAGTAAATATCCTGTCAGACTTTCTCCTTCTAATTCTCAATTACCTTTTAGGTCCTGGTCCATCAATGGGGGAGATAAAGGTGCCCAGGAACATGATCCACACTCCACAGGAATCTGCTTATTCTGAGAGGAAAAATTCAGGAGGAAGCTCAAGACACTGCAAAGATAAACGCTATGGTGCAAAGACCCACTTCTCCATACTGCAAATCCTCCCTTGCCTGGAGCCAGGTGCTTATGGATTCTGCCCCCTGGGTAACACAGGCACTAAGAAATCTTACCCGATCTCTTGCTGCCATAATTTAAACTCTCTGTGCTGGTTTTGGCCACGACAGGGTTACTTTTCTTCATAGAAGCTAGTATGGGGCTGTGTTTTGGATTTGTGCTGAAAACAGTGTTGATAACACAGAGATGTTTTTGCTATTGCTGAGCAGTGCTGACACAGAGTGAAGGCCTTTTCTGCTCCTCTCCCCACCCCACCAAGGAGTAGGCTCTCCCAATAAGAAGCTGGAAGAGGACATAGCTGGGACAGCTGACCCCAATCTGACCAAAGGGATATTCCATACCATATGATGTCAGCATGTAAAGCTGTGGGAAAAAGAAGGAAGTGGGGGACAACTTTTGGAACGATGGTGTTTCTATTGTTTACAAGGCCCTGTAGTGAGAAGACAAGGAGTAACGGGTTTAAATTGAAAGAGGGTAGATTTAAATTGGATGCAAGGATGAAAATCTTCACAGAGAGGGTGGTGAGGCACTGGCACAGGTTGCCCAGAGAAGCTGTGGATGCCCCATCCCTGGAAGTGTTCAAGGCCAGGCTGGATGAGGCTTTGAGCAACCTGGACTAGTGGAAGGTGTCCCTGCCCATGGCAGGGGCGTTGGAACTGGATGGTCTTTAAGGTCCCTTCCAACCCAAACCATCCTATGATTCCCAATTAACTGTTACACATGATGAATCCCTGCTTTCCTGAAGGTAGGTGAACACCTGCTTGCTGATGGGAAGTGGTGAATGAATTCCTTATTTTGCTTTGCTTGCGTGTGTGGCTTTTGCTTTACCTATTAAACTGTCTCTACCTCAACCCAGTTTTCTCACTTTTACTCTTCCAATTCTCTCCTCCATCCCACCAGGGAGGAATGAGCAAGCCCCTGTGTGGTGCTTAGTTGCCAGCTGGAGTTAAACCATGACAGTCCTTTCTGGCACCCAATGTGGGTATCAAAGGGTTCAAGATAATGACCAATTCAATTGAAATGTGCTGGATCGAATTTGTAGCTGTTATTGCTGTTTAGCTATTAATTGGCAGGCTCCTGCACTTGCCATGGGGCTTACTTGCCTCACTGTGTATCAGTCTAGCGCTCATTAGTGGCTGCCTTTTGCTTTTGCTGCTTGCTGTGCTGCTGTGCTGCTTATCATCTGACTCTGCTGCGCCTGGGAACATTTTGATAACAGCGATGGCCATGCGCCTGGGCTGGCAGACGGCCAGGGCATCGCTGCTCTTTCTGGGCTGCTGTACTGGACAGGCTGGAACTCCACATGGAACCCAAGTCAAAGGTACTGTGACCTGTGGATGAGTCCATGTGGGAGCAGGACATCCCGAAGTGCCTGTGGCCGTGACAAGCCCATGCCGGAACACGTACACCGAAGCACCTGTGGCTGTGGGTAAGTCCGTGCTGCAGCAGGTACACCTTGGAGCATCAGCGCATGAGGTCATGCTGCGGTACCTCAAAGTGTGTGGCCACAGGTAAGTCCGTGAAAGAGCAGGTACCCCTCCAGGAGGGACTGCAGCCATGGGTCATTACATGACCCAGTAATAAGATCAGCAAAACACAGGATGGGCCAAATGGCATTTGGGATTGGTAATCACTGGTTTTACCTGAAATGACAAATGCACAGATCTCTGTAGCAGTATTAGTATCTTCTGTTTGTTTATTCTGTTCCATCAGTTACACAAATAACTGGTGACTTCCTGGGTTTAAGCCCGTGTGAAAGAGAAAAGTTTTGGCTTTCTGTTTGGATGTCATAATATTAATAGAGAACATCTTTAGCGGGTTATTACAATGCAATATTGCTAATTCCAAGCATTAAGAAAATGAAGGGGAAAAAAAGAAGAGGACATAATGAATCATTCATCCCCACCCTACAACAAAAAATCACGAGAGTAAAAATGGCTTTGATTCCATTTGTTTACCAGTTTCTGAGCATTTCTATGTCGTCAGACTACTATTTCAAACCCTTCTGCCACAATGAGAGCTAGGAACCATCTTAACTAAAAATTCTCAGTTTTCCTTAAATCACATGAATCCTGAAGCTGGAGCCTTGGGGCAAAAACATGTCTAACAAAACAAGCTAACAAGGGACTCGGGGTGAAAATACCAGAGCAATTAATGAACCATTGATACCGAACAGGTTCATAAGGTTGGCTGTGCTGCAAAACCCAGAAAAGATGACGTGCTAGAACAGATTAAAACAGGCCAAAATGAAAAAAAGGGACAATATACTACACTTTGGGTATTAACCCAGATCATTCGTTCACAATGTTTCTGGGAAAAAAATAACCAAACACAAACCCACACTCAAAAAACCACAGTTGGGGCTTTTGGTTTGAGGCCAGTTCTCCCAGTCCTGATTTCTTAGGGAGTCAGGAAAAAAGCTACCGGCAAAAATAGCTCTGCGTAAGACTCATGAAATGTGGTAACTAAACATTATTATAAATTTATTTCATCTTGACACCAAAAACAGCTCTACAGCTGTTTTATGATACTGTGAAGGTTAAACTACTACAGAACAAGTACTCCTGCATGCGGCTACTATAAAAGTGTCACTGAATTATTTCTGATTTTAGTGCCTGTTGTTCTGAAAATTGCTTCCTGCTGCACTCCAGGAAGCAAGAAAAAAGGTGATTCACATCACCCTTGCAGCCAAGGAACAACACGGATCTAACCGACGGAGCCGAGCAGCTATGTACAGCTAGAAGGTTTGTATTGGAGTAAGACTGCAGGGAGACTCACAAGGGGTTTCAAGTCATCGTAGTCCCCAACGCGTAAGTCTCAAGGCTGATTTAGCGGTACTACCCCACTTTATAGCAAACTAAGAAAAACAGGTACTTTTAGGGTAGAATTGCTTCAGGCATCCTGTATAAGTTGATGAGATAAATCACACCTGAGAATGGCCATTTGTCTGCACTCACCATAACATTAGTTCAGGCAACTAGGTATTTTACTTAATGTTTTTCAGGTGAATCACATCTAAGTGTCCAATAAGAGGTAAATTGGCAGAACACTACTCCAGCCTCAAATACTGCTACACCCCCTGGGACCCAAATCTGTCACCAAAAAAGGAGGGAAAGAAACAAGCTCACATAGTAGATACTACAAACTTGCTGAACACGCCTGTAGAAATTAGTGCTTGCAAAAGGCATTTCCTTTACTGGTATTCCCAGACAACAGTAAAAACCATTAACGGAGAGCTGGGTCTGTCAAAGAACATCAAAAAGATGACATGAAGCCATGTAAGCTAAAAGGAGATGTAAATCACTGGTCTCCGTATCTGAGAGAGATACAACAAAAACTAGTTATTGAGATGATCACCAGCTCATCAGCTACCAGTCTAACAGCTACCAGTATAAATTGCTGGATGCTATGAACACCTTTAAAGTCAAAGTCGTGCAAAATCTAAAATCACATGTTGCCATATAAATTTTTGTCAAAGAAAGGAACCAGAAACAAATCAGCCAGCAGAAAACAATCATGCCTTCCTTGTTACCAAGCACAGACTTTTGTCACCCCATTCATCTTATGGGGATGCCATTACTGCCGATATGGACAATTAACTGCATTTGGAAAATACATTTTTCAAATCTACACTCTCCATCATGAGTTTTGAGCACAAAATCACTTGCAGGGAGAAATAATTACAAGACCTGCACCCAAGTTGGGATAAACGGGTATAGCTACACAGAAATGGAAGACCGTACACCAATTTACGTGGACTGCAAGCATGGTCATGAATTCACATCTATAGGATTGGAAGCTGCCAGCAGTGGATGAGCTTCTTCTCCCCCCCAGGTCAATAAAGCAAACGGTCAGATAAGGCCTAAGAATTTCTGATGCTCAAATTGGTGGGTGTCTTGACATGAAAATTATTGTGTGAACAACGTGGCAAGTGCCACACCAGAAGCTAAGCATGAACTCTCTGTGAATGCTGACTACTGATGTCTACAAACACGCTATTTTTTGTATTAGGTTTTCACAAAACAGTTTTTTAGTGTTATATTTAAGAACTTCCAGAGATTCAACTCCCTCATGTCCAAGAACCTAAGCATGATGTCCAGGATGCCCCAATTTGTTGCGAGGGATGAAATAACAGACTTCACGCCATGATCAATATGATTGACGTGAGCCAATTTATTGCAAAATTACATGCCTTTTTATACATTTGTTAAATGCTTAGCACATATGTCATCGATTATGATTGGTTCCTAGCTAATATTATTTGTTAAAAAATGTAGCATCTTTATTAAAAGCAAGCTCTGTTCATTATTACAGGCGAGCTCGGTTCATGTAACATCTTACTAAAGGTGAGCTTTGTGTATGTAGCATCTTGCTAAAGGCAAGCTTTGTGTATGTAGCAACCTGCAGTTTCTGCTTGGTCAGGTGCAGCGGTTTTGTGAGCTCGGGAGTGTTCACAGTTCTTCATTCCCAAGGCCTTCAGACCTTCTTGCTGTAACGTTGTTTCTTCTCCTTTATGCATTGTTCATTCTCTTCTAGGGTCTGTAGTGTCCTGCTTGCTCTAGGCCGAAGCCAGAGTTGCTCAGGCTCAGAGATTCTATACATGACCATAGTCCTGCAGAAAATCCTCAACACCAATTACAGCACTACTCAATAGCTGAGAAGCACCAATATCTAGACTGCTCCTACGCCGAGGGGCGTTATTCAGTACATGACAAAGAAAGAGCAACCTGAAACACAGCTTTCTTAATTCAAACATGAATTTAATTTGAATGCGTACTTTCCTAGGTGTTGCCACCTGAATCTCTGACCAATCAGCATCCCATCCAATCTATTTGTGTGTATACTGAAACTAGGGGATGCTGCCAAAGCATTAAGCAGCCTACAGAAAAGGGTGGGGAGGGAGGAATGTGCTTCTGCTTCCTGTTCTTGGGCAGAGCAGACAACGAGGAACGCCTCCTTAGTCCAGAACCAGAAGGTTTAATCCACCTATGCTTCCAGTCTGGTCATAATACCTTTGCTACTCATTTTTAAAGTTAAAAAAATTAAATGTTATTATCCAAAGGCCAAGATTCCAGTGATAAGAAACTGAAATACTGTCTGAGATGTTACTAGTAAGAGCTGAAGACCGGCTCTGCAATGGCAGGCAACGTTTTACTAAGTTTGGCAGAAGAGTCTTCTCCCTCCATCCCCTCAGGCTTTTGCTTAGCTTAGACAATATCACAAGGAAGGGCTGCTTGCCCAGAGGTTTTCACTGCGTATTTGTTAGGGACTTTTGTTTGTTTGTTTGTTCATCCACATGGCTTACTGCCAGCTTATGAAAACTACAAGTCTGTTATCAGGAGTTCACCCAGTCTGAGAGAGGAAAAACAGCAGTTAGAAGTCAGCCCGATTCCATACTTCTGAAACACCACAGGATAGAACACACATAAAAAAGACATTCCAGTGATGCTGCACGATTTCAGCCATGGATTATAACAAAATGCCAGTTTCTGCAAGTAATCAGTAGGGGCTTGTCTTCACAGGGACAACCCAGTACAAGAACATTAAGGTCTTTGCGTAAGCAGAACCTCTTCCACAGGTTTGCTTTTCCAGAAGGACAGACACTACCCTTAAAAAATCCAAAACTCTTTTCTTACCCCTACCAGACAGGCTTCTTGCAAACTTTTTCAGGGCACACTACACTCAAAACACAGAAAAAAAGAAAAAAAAAAGTCAAAACACCACATCATCTTGAGTGGTACTAAGAGCACAGAGAATTCCCTGGAAGCAGGAAACCCTTCTTGTACAGTTCATATCCCCACTGAAGCCAGCAGACATCTTGGATACAGTCAGCAGAGAGGATGAGACTTATCAGCCAGAGGTGAGGCAGGAGAGAACACTGGGCCAAACCCCAGCTGGTGTAAATCAGTGTAACTCCACTCACGTTCACAGGGTTGTGCCGATTCAAGCCAGCTGTGGATCTAACCCACAGTGTGTTTTGCAAGTCTATTTTCAACTCTTTGGGGCTCTGCTCTGCTGTGTTTAAACATTCACAACACCCTCTGAAATTAATGAGAACTGTGTGTGCAGAACACTAGTGTTATTTCTTTTTAAATATTTGGGAGGTGCTCAGAGACTGTGATAATGAGTGCCATATATTAGAACCCAGACAGAATGGTATTGAATCATCAGACCCTTAAGTGGGACAGGTCGTTAATCTTTTCCTTGGGAGAGCATTTCAATTTTTGCCTTGGCAAATGAGGAATCATCATTAATAGATGTGGGGGTTCTACTTTTGCCAAGTCCCAGACAAAGAGCGTTTTTCCATTTGCCCTGGGCTTGTGTAAGCTTGCCTAAGGAGGCCAGCCTTGCAGTTTGAGAAACACTGCTAGCAGCCACCATACCCTCATTCCCAGCTAAATTAAACCCTATTATGCTGTAATTAACCTTGCCTAACTTGTTCTGAGTTACAGCAGTAGGTAAAAATCATGCTTTTCCTAGGCTGTCCCCAAGAAGCATTTTTACATATCAGGCTTGCCTACTCTTCAAATATTTCCAGCCTCTCCTGGAAGCTCTTCTTCTGAAGATCACAGCTTGACTGCACGCAACTTCAGAACTCTTCTTGACTTCAGCGAGGCCAGAGTCACCTGCAAATGTACTTGTGCACCTTGTGTTCGTGCCAGATGGTGTTATTTTTGAAGCCAACACAATGCCACTGAAACAATGGTGAGAATACATATATACACTCTGTTAGTATTAAGGTTTAAAACATACGCATAGGCTGACTAAGTTTCCGTGGTCAATTTTAAAACAGTACAATTCCATTTTATGAATGAGTCTGTTGCCTGTTTTATTTACATGCAAGTTCATTAAAAAAAATGTAAGCGCAACACATTTCTAGTTCCATTTGATAACTGGAATAAGGGTGAGAAGAATGAGCACAAGGTAAGAAGAACTTCTCATGTACAAAGCTACCTATTTACAAGAAAAATTAACTGCTGGTAAAATTGCTGTTTCTAGATTCTTTTTTTCCCCTTCCTTTTCTGAAAAGCTCAAGATTCTCCAGCTGTATTCTGGAAGATCCAGCATTTCAGTTAAGGTCCATCCAACTTGATAAAGCCTACGGACCTTAAAACCAGGCCATAAGTGCAACAGTCTTCAAAGCTGACACCTACTAAAGTCATTCTGATGAAGCTAGGACACAAAGTCCAGATAATCCTTTAACCGCCTGCAGGAAGGGGATACATAGAAAATGCAGTATAAACCAGCACAGCGTAAAGGCTACAGTGCCTTAAATGAAAGGGCACACAAAGGGGGAAAAAAGCTATCGCTGAACACACGTAGCACACATCACCAGTGGAAAGGTGGGAAGCCTCCGAAGAACGCCAAGGCAATCTGAATTTCGTTAAGCTGTGCGTCGGCAGGTATGGGGGGAATAAAGCAGAAGGGATGGTTAGGCAGCAGCGTAACAGCCC
>NW_010245531.1:69097-116651 GCF_000690775.1 Eurypyga helias | reverse complement strand
GGGAGAAAAGAAAGGAAGATGTAGTCCCGATCCTTACGCTGCGCCTCCAGTTCAGACATGGCATAAATACGACTTGAATATTGTATTTTTATTAGCGCAGAAAATAATGATAATAATAAAATCCCACAACCAACCGAAAAAAATTCCCAGAGATCTACTCAAACGTAAAAAATTCCTTCTTCCAGAGCAAGGAGTGAACATCGATGTTTTTGTGTCCAACAAGACCTTTTAAATGTTAAATGCGTTCTGGATCTTGTCAAAGTTGTTTCGAAATGCAGCGACGGAAGACAATCAAATCCACTTGCAAATTTTGGTGGGTCTCAGTTTGTCTTTCGGGAAATCAAAGGAAAATGCAAAATGCCGGGACCAACGCTAACAGTTATAATTCCGAGCAGTGAAAACCCGAGGCATAAATAATTTTCAGGATATTCGCATGGTCATAAAAAGTCATCTAAACGGCCGTGCAGCTGAATTTTAAAGTCGGTCGGTATACAACTACCTGCTTAAGATGTCGACAGCTTTAAAAATAATCCGTTCTCTGTTTATTTCTTTAGAATACTGTATAATGCCCTTTGTGAGTTTTCTTTATAGCCATAACGAAATTAAGCTATCGAAATGGGAGAACAGTGTTAGCCAAAGATGCTGGGATGCAGGAGATCTAATATCAGCCCCAGACGAAACACATCAAAACCGCCGTGCAGTAAAATACTGATTCAGAGGAATTAAAAAATAGAAGACAAACAAAACCAAAGTACGCAGTTACTTCCCCTCTTAATGATTATGTGTTTCAAGTGAGGAGAGGAAAAATTGCAGTTGGACTGATCAATTCCATGTTAAAAAACCTCTGGCACAGAGTTGTGGAGGGCTGAGAAATTTAGATTGTCATGAATGCGTTTTAAACTCAAATGGGATTTTTAGGAGGTAAATATGCATAATTTATATTATTACAGTCAGAGAGAAGTAAACAAGCAAATACAAAGTAGACTTAATTCTTTAAGTGGAAAAACACATCAGTGGGTGTGAGGTTGTTCACGTATTGATTTACTTCACTGATGGATCATTTCTCCAGGGAGTTATCAACAGGGAGAAAAAAAAAATCAAATCAGGTGGAATTTTCCCGTTGAAAGCAGATCTTGGGTAAAAGACAGAGTTCTGCTCCCGGGTCCTCACCCCCTCCCAAACGCAGGGCTCTTCTGGCTAGAAAGCCATGCGTGATTTGCAGCACACCCGCAACTCACTCTTGGTGACTACTCCCTCCCTGCCCGAGTCCGCTTAATTTGTAAATAAGTTTCAGGGCCCCTTTTCACAGAACCCAGTTGAGCAGGTAATTTGTTGTTAGTGCTTGTTTAAATGTTGTGAACCATGCACTCAAAAATAGGAAAACTATACACAAAAGAGGCAAACATGGGAATACAACTGGAAATTATTGAGTTATAAAAATGTCAAAGAAGAGCAATTTGCAAAGAGGCATCAGTAATTGTCTCCTACATTAACGGAAATGATTTGCCAAGCCCAACGCTTTTGTTCTCTCCAGGATGGACGGGCGCTTCGCCATCGACCTCAATGGGATTGGATCAGGACCTTTGCGTCAGGCTCTCGGCCCAGGGAGGTGCTCTGGGCCCCAGAGCCAGATCCAGCCTTGTAGACCTGCAGTCCAGGAACGTGTTCTCAAGGGGAATCTGGTGAATTTACGGTAGGCTGCCTGGGTGGGAAGGAGATGTACACATCTGAGCCTTGGATTTGAGGGTACCTCCCAAGGACTCAAGGAAAGCAATCGCAGCTGCATTAGTAGGAACGCTGAATGGAAAGCACAGATTGATGGGATGGTCTCCAGCAGGCCCTGGGAGGACACGTCACAGCCTCGCTCACCCCAGCATGTGGTGGCGTTCCCCCTGCTTGGAAAAGCTGTGCTTCCTCCTAACCCAAGGAAACTTAAACATATCCATCCCCTGCTGTTTAGCTCCACCATCTCCCCCAAACTGCATTTCATAAATGAGCTCCCACCCTAAAGACCGTCTGGCTTCTGAGTCTGCAAAGAGCCCTGGTAGAGCATGGAGAAGAAATTTTTCCACTCAAGCTCAGCCAAAGCATAAATGATGCACCCACTCATGTTTGCACAAGCAGACTGTTGCTCACTGGGGTGATGTTTTGTTGCTCACCCTATTCTGCCTCATTTATGACCCCCCAGGCTTTGGAACTGATGTGAGAAGAGAGAAGCCCCAAATTCAGAGGTTCAGACTCCACTTGCCTGAAACTACTCCCTTGTCTTCAGCTTTTTTTTTTTCCCCCAGAAAACTTTCTTGCATCCACACAGTCTAAAAAGTGAACAAATAAACCCCAAAGCTTGAGCCTGGTGTGGTCGTTTGACTGCAGGTGTTAAGGCTGTAATCTGCTGTATTTACACTTTAAGCCAGACCAGGTTCAGAATTGATTTCTGACTGCTCATGTTTATATTTGCAGGGCTCTGCCCAGGCCCTTGCTTGTATTTTGAAAGGGAATATTTTGCACAGGCTGTGACTCAGTAAAGTGTATCTGGTATTAGGGCTGCCAGAAAGGTTTTATCTCAGATTTGCTTACTATACAGGGAAGCATAAACCCAACATCCACTATACAATATTGCACTGTGAAAAATACACCGTAGGAGTTTCCAAATATTATGATTGTTTGAAAGCAGAACTACTTGTGTAACATGTTACTGGAGAGAGCTGTAGAAAGCATTGACTGCAGTGAAGCCAGGATTTCACTGAAGTCTCTGCCTGTGATTTTGTTGCTGAAGATACACCAGATCAGCATAACTGATCAACATCAGGAAATAAGGCATCTCCAAGTATATTGTTTTCTTAAAAGAATATATAAATAAAAATACATAAAATGAACATCCACATTTCATATGTGAAGTTCTCTTTAATGACTGGATTAGTACTTGATATGTTAACCAACTTTAAAAAAAGCATTATATGATCAAATTGTATTGATTTCAGGTAGAAATTCCTTTCTTCCTTCTACTCTCTACCTTGCAGAGAATTTTCTTTTTTTTTAACTTAAAAACAAAAGGAGTATTTTGCATTTAGCCTACAGATGATTTTTTTGTTAAGCTGATCTTGTATCCCACAAACAGTATTAGGCAACAAGATAATATGGATTTTCCCCACTGAGATGTATAAGACAGGATTAACGGACTGCTCAGAGCCTGATCCCCTCTCCCTGGGTTTTTCAAACTAGTATACCTTGTACTGAGGAGCCAAGAGGTTGGCAAACCCCTGTGGAGCAAATTCCAGCTCAGAGTCTCTGAGGAAACAGCCGCTTTGCAGGCCTCCCCATGGTGAGCATCACACAGCTGCCTCGGCTGAGCACGGGGCCAGAACACAAACTCCACCTGGGAACACAAATATTACTAAGAGCTGTGCTTAGAAAAAATGTGACGTTAATTTGCTTCGATATGTGCTGTTCTTCTGCTTAGGGAATTCATGGAAATCTGGATTTTGACATCCCTCTTCACATGCGCTGCCCTCTGCCTTTCAAGCCTTTCAGCAGTGCCAGTGGGATGGTCTGAACAAAATCCCAGTGTGCGAACAAGCTAGTTATTCAAATCACATGGAGAAAATCCAGAATCGGGCTGGCAATTTTCAAGCCTGGCTTTTGCTATCTGGCACATGGGTAAAGTCAACCTTACTCAGGGTCATCAGTGTGTTAGGCCAGGATTAGGTGTTAGTGGGACTAGCTGAGGCAAAAGGAAGGCTGACCTCAGCTGCCGTGCAGATAACTTTAAGAAGAAACCCCAGGCAGAATGGATATGATGACTAAGTTTGCTTGACATTTCCCATTTTTAGACAACCCTGTGACCTGATGCTTAGGACTTTGGTCTGAATTTTACTTGATAGAAAGGGAAAGTAATATTTTCGGCAGGGAAAACAAAATGTGTTGGGTATCATTATAAACAGTGAGGATTACGGCAAATGACCAAATGACTGCTGTAATGAAGTAACTAAATCTTGTGGGCAGACCCTGTAGTTGTAATGCAGCTCCCAGAAATACTTCAGAAGTATCAACAACAACAATAATAATTGTAACTTTAAAAATAATTTACAGTAGCAAAAACATCACTACCAGGAACCCTGTGTTCACAGTTATCTGGCAGAGCCAGGCAGCTATCACATACTATAATGAGCTCAACAGGTAAGAAAAACGAATGTACAAAAAAAAAAAAGATCTGAAAACTCCTCTGAAGAATAAAATAATTCTTTTTGCACCACAATGTAAGTGTAGCTTTGTAAGGAGGCAAAGGAAGTTAAAGGGTTTAGATCCCATTTATGTTCAATGGCTGTCTTAACTCCTTTAGATACCTTTGAAAATTGTGCTGTAAACCTTGCAGCAATACCTTGATCAGCAGCAACGGGCCATAATTTGAGGAAAGATTTTCAGTTCTATACCAATTTGCTATTGATTTATGAAGCCAGGATTTAATCCTTCCCAGCCTGCCCCTGTTTTTAGTTTCAGACAAGTTACTAGGTACGCGATACATTTAATGCACTGATAACGACTGTTATGTACTTTTAACCTTCTTCAGTTTCTATGAAAATACAACCAAATAAAATACTAAAAAAAGTCTAGGTGAATTTAAACCTTCATTTAAAAGAAAATTTCATTACTTCTTAGTGAGTTTTTTAAGTGGAGGGAAAAATACCTGGAATATACATGTGTGTATGGGTGTGCAAGTAGGAAGAAACCAGCTGTCCTCTGCAGACCATTTGCTCAACAGGATTTTATTTATATAGAATTGTTTAAATCCAGTATTGTAATTTGCACTCACTAGTGGGTATAACTTATAAATCTACTTATTTTACACTTTTCCTATTTATTCTTTTTTTCTTTCATATCCTTTCAGAAGGCTAATAGTTTCTTTTTTCATCAGATTTGTTAAAGTTCATTTTTTGATCTATCAGTTTGTCCTGTAGTCAGTGTGACTGAATCCATCTGACAGAAGAAATTTTGATAGAATTGAGTCATTTTTAGTTTTGGTACTATTGCCATAATTCTCTCACATCCAGAAGCATCTAAGATGAGTCAGAACATGTCGTGCCTCCTCCCTTGTCTCCTGCTGCCTTTTGGTTTGAGCCTGATCACCTGAGTGATTCAGCTGTATCTGCAAGGTGCCTGTATGAGGCTGCCCTGGATCTCTACAGCAATCTATGATTTCCCTTTTACAAGAATGTCTCAACATTTCTTTGTAGAAGGTTGGCATAAGATGATTATTAGGTACCCGAAACAAACTAGGATGCTCTATATGGTCTGCCTCATATTAAGGTGAAACTTCTATTTGTTTTTAAATAAATAATACATACATGAAACATGGCTCTCTAACATAATATTTACAGATGTGCTTCTGCTTTCCTGCTAAACACGTGCTGAATTTTGTCTAAAGATTTTCCTTCCCACTGTTAATTTGAAACCCTAAAATCTCCAACTGAAATTGTAACTAGTCATTCCTTATTCAGTACCATCTTTGCTAGCAGTCTCAGATTTAAAAAGTACAATCCAGAGCCTTAGGCTGGGTGACTCGACTTTCTGTACAACATCCTCAGCTATGTCCTCATCTCACCCAGTCCTAGAGTGCCTCTAGGTAGTCATTGTAATCTCCTGCTTGTAGTATAGTACTTCTGAAGTACTGTTTTTTGGGGTTATACTTGTATTGAGCTGAGCAAATATACTTGAACATGAGCTCAGCAAATATTCTTGAATATGTGAAATGCAGTGACAAGGTTAGTTCTTTTGCAAATGTAAGAGTTCTCATTCTTTGATTTATCATATGGGAATCATTCTGGATATGCAATGGTCTGTCTTGAACTTTCATATATCCTCTTTAATAAATCTTTTCTAAGGTGAGGTAGTGTGCTGGTTTTGGCTGGAATAATGTTGATTTTCTTAAGAGTAGCTAGTATGGGGTTATGTTTTGGATCTGTGCTGGGAACAGTGTTGTTAACACAGGGATGTTTTAGTTACTATTGAGCTGTGCATACACAGTCAAGGCCTTTTCTGCTTCTCATCCCACCCCACCAGCAAGTGGGCTGGGGGTGCACAAGATGTTGGGAGGGAGGGACACAGCTGGGACAGCTGACCCCAACCAACCAAAGGGATATTCTGTACCATATGATGTCATGCTCAGCATATAAATCTGGGACAAGAAAAAGAAGGAAAGGGGGAACGTTCAGAGCGATGGTGTTTGTCTTCTGAAGTAACCATTATGGGTGATGGGACCCTGCTTTCCTGGAGTTGGCTGAATACCTGCCTGCTGATGGGAAGTGGTGAATCAATTCCTTGTTTTTCTTAACTTGTGTATATGGCTTTTGCTTTATTTATTAAACTGCCTTTATCTCAACCCGTGAGTGTTCTCTTTTACTCTCCTAGTTCTCTCCCCCATTCTAACCAGGGAGAGTGCCCAAGTGGCTGTGTGGTGCTTAGCTGCTGGCTGGGGTTAAACCGTGACAGGTAGTTGCATGAAGTATTCAAGGAGTGTGTGTCACCGTGTGTTTATTAATGTGGCATAATTCTGTATATTGCTCCCTGTTCCTTCCCTAATGTTTCCTAACACCCTATTTTTCTTTTTGACCACTGCAGAGCACTAAAATGATTCTTTCAAAGACCTATGCAAAGTGTTTCATCATTCCTTTGCACATGGTGATAGATGCAGGAGAGTCCAGCACCGTGTACATATAGATGTAGATATGCCTTTATTTATGGATGTGTATATACATATATAGAGTTTAACTGTTGGCTATATGCATGGTTTTTTATTCTTCAGTATCAAATTTGCCATTTTTTGCCCATTTTGTATCAAAAGCTACTTCTGAAATGTTTCATAGATGGTTTTAATTCTGACAACTCCAGACAATTTAGTATCATTAAAAAGCTCACTACCTCACCACTCACCTTTCCAGACCATTCACAAATATGTTGAACATCTGGATGCCTGTGGGACTTCATCAGCAATTACCTTCTACCATTTATCACTACTTTTGGTTACAAATCTTTTGAGCAGTTATTAATCCACACGAGGATCTTCCCCCTTATCCCATTAAATCCTATCTACTTTAAATGGTTCTGATAACTGACCTCATCAAAAGCTTTTTAGAAATCTAAGAACATTACATCAAGAATGTGACCTTTATCCACAGACATATTTTCTGCTTTGAAGAACTTTACTACTCTTAGGAGACATAACTTCTCTTTATGAAAGCCATTTCAACTCTATTTCTATCAGTGCTTGAGACAGAAGTCAGACATACCAGTAATGCAGAAGGATGGATGGTCGCAACGGCAAGGAGCAGCAGGAGGAAGAGGCTTCCCCTGAAGCCTGAGATGCCCTTGCAGAACAACTTCACTGCTCTGCAAATGGAAGAGGAAAGAAGACCGGTCACGTCAGGAGAGACGCTGGAGCTGGGTAAGGCAGCCCCATCTGCTCCCCCATAACAACCAGCGCGACTGAGAAAAGGTGACGGGTGATGGTAGTAGATGACCCTTCTGAGAAGTACAGAGACACCCCTTTGTCGACCTGACGCACTCTCTAGAGAGATGGGCTGCTTACCTGGGGGCTCGCATCGGGGATGTCACCAAGAGACTACTATCTCCTGCTGTTGTTCCACGTGGGCACCAGGGATAGAGCCAGGAGCAGTCTGAGGAGTGTCAAGAGGGATTACAGAGCCCTGGGAGCGGCAGTAAGGGACTCTGGAGCGCAGGTAGTCTTTTCACCAATCCTCCCAGTCAAATGGAAGGGGTCTGAAAGGGCAAATCAAGGGTAGAATTAAATCACATCAGGGACATCAAGGGCAACAAGAAAAGCTTCTGTAGGCACATTTTGGGCAGTTCTCCATTCTCCCAGTACCTGCCCTTGCCTACTGTGACTCAGGGCGTATGGCTTGTGTCCTTGCCAGTGAAAACTGAGGCAAAAAAATCATTGAGCACCTTGGCCTTCTCTGTATCCTGGGAAACCAGCTCTCCCGTTTCCTTCCATAGACAACTCACATTTTCTCTGATCTTCCTTTTATTCCCTTCGTACCTATAGAAGCCCTTTTGTTGTCTTTGATGTCCCTGGCCAGGTTCAATTCTGCCAGGGCTTTAGCCTTCCAAACCTGATCCCTGACATATCGGACAATTTCTCTGTAATCCTCCCAGGCTCCCTGTCCCTGCTTCCACCCTCTGTAGGCTTCCTTTTTGCACTTCAGTGTGTCCAGGAGACTCTTGTTCATCCACACAGGCCTCCTGGAGTTTTTAGCAGACTTCTTCTTCACTGGGATGCATCGCTCCTGGGCTTGTAGAAGATCCTTGAATACTTGAATATTTTTTCATAGCTTGACAGATGGAAAAGCAGCAACATCCAAGATATTTTCAGTAAACCAATAAAAGGTGAAAAATATAACAGGTACCCTTTTTTTTTTTTCTGTCGTGGAGTTGCAAAGCAGTATCACTGTCTGCCCCACAGGATTATAGACACCAAAATCAACCCCCATGCACCTGTTGTTAAATGAACTTTTGCAATAATTCCTATTTATGTGCAACCAGGTATTGGAGGCAAAGCCATTATTTTTTTGTTTGTTAGTTAAATACTTTATTTGATTTCTTATGAAGCAATATTCAAGGTTATATCCAGAAAATTCCTCATTCAGGATGCAAGTTGTTTAAGCAAAGGGAAGTCATGGCATCATCTGCAGTTTTATTTGTAAAGAGCGCTATAGACCAGTGTGTACAAAGCAGCCAGATGGTGGATCCCGCTGGGACCTCCATGGAGTGAAATGCCTGCTTGCTGTGGCCCTCTACTTTTGTCAGTCCAATGCAGATGGACAACTTCTACATCTTGCAAGCATGCAGATGATTGCAGACCACTGAAGCTGACATTGTCAAATGTATTATTTCACTCTTGATCTTAATGTACATGTAAAAGTGTCTCTTTAAATGTATGCTTTAAAGAGCTTAACCTAAGAGGCAGCTTGTAACAACAGCTTTCATGGTCTCTTGCAAGTACTCTTTTATAGTTTCACTAACCATGATGTGCATAATAACACAGAATTATCTTAATGTTGTAATATAGAAACAGGACATATTTACAGTCATGGATATTCATATTAAAAGATTGTGACCAAGGTTTTCAAAAGCAGACAGCATCATTTTCCATCACCTGGATTCTACCTTATTTTCCTCAGGAATTAAGCTATCATTTCTCTCTGAAAAGCCTTTACAGATTTTTTAGCTCTGCCCTCCAAGCCTGACATTTTCTCATGAAGTACTGACAAAGGGAAAATGACTTCATGTCATCAACTCATGAAGTCCACAACAGACCCATGTGGGCATCTTTTTTTCAGAGTATTATGACTTAACACAGGGAAAGGTGACATCAGGGGATGAGGTGGGGATGCTGGCAGAGGGAAGAGAAATTCTGTGTCTAGTAACAGGACTTCTATTGTCATCACAATGAATCCTCCTGAAAGGAAATACAAACCCCATAACTGCAGAGATCTATGTTTCTGTCCTGCCTTGATCCCAAAACCTAAAGGGCGGGAACCTAGCTGGTACTTCACACATGTGGAGAAACCTCAGCGCAAGTGTTGTTAAAAACCATAGGGAGTCTCAAAGTCTCAACACTTTACAACTTCCTTTCTGAAGATAATGAACCACATACTGGGTGGAATTGCCTTGCACTGAATTGATTGATTATGTACACAAGTAGGATAAATCCAATACAAGAAGAAAAGCGAGTGACGGTCTGAAAAGCTGAGTAGAAGAATGGAAAAGGCAACGCGATATTTTTGGTAAGGAAAATACAGTAATATGTACCATTGTGCTGGAAAAGATTGGTCTCAGACTCAGGTTGCAGTGTAATAAAGTGCAGTGTGCAGTCACTGTGTGGTGGAGAGAAAGGAACTGAACAGCCTGATTTTTAAATCGTGGGCCACCAGTAAACACCCACTAAAGTTAGGGGTGTCCCTGTATGCTCTGCAGTTTTTCAGACTAGGGCAGAAAATATTGACTTAGCCTAAAGAACATTAAGGGTACAAGGTGCTAAGGTCCTAAAGACACAACCTGTCTGTCTGTTTGTTCCTCTGAAAATCTTGCCCTGAAACTCTCAACTTGGGATATCTTTTTTTTTTTTTTTTTAATCTTGACCTTACTGCATTCCAGGGACTCTTAGCAATGGATTAAGGGCATATTTAGCTGTGGCCAATCCATTATAGCTGAACTCCTGTTGTCTGCAGTCTTCTGACCAGTGTGAATCGATGCTTGCCAGCAGAAACATCTTTTTAACTCATATTTACTCCATGATGCTTATTGCCACCCTAGGTTTGTTCCTAACTTACACTTCAAGAAAGAAGATCTTTTTTTGTGAACACCTTCCCATTTTCCTAAAAAAATTTCTGAATTTTTATTGAGTGAAATTATAGTAATAAAAAAGTGGGCTTATTTTCCTCTTTTCTTTTCCCTATTTTTTTTCAATGGTGTTTCTTTTTCAACACATTTCAACATATTTGTGTGTTAAAACACAAATTCTGGTCCACTTTGCTTCCATAATTCTCCTAAGCAGGGCGGTACAATTTTGATAAACTATGAAGCTCCTATGAATTTTGCAGAGCACTTAATGTATTTACAGTCATGTAATTAATCATTTGAAGAGAGAAATTGCATACTGGGGTAGTTTCCTAACCCCAAGATGTTCTTCTCTGTAGGTGAGTGCACACAACCACAACACAGATTCATGTACTTTGTGAGTGTGGGAGGAGGCTGGTGGGATCCCCTTATGTGTGGCTGCCCTAACATAGGGGCATTATTTCCCAGGAAACAGAAACTGGATTCCTGGGCAGTCAATGTGTTTCTGAGGAAATAAAGACCCTTGAATGTTCTTGATTTCCACTTATAAGCATTTAAGACCATCCAGAAGATGTAATTTTCCTTATAAAACCAGGTGTCCCCAAATCTTGTCACAGTGATGATGACCAACCTTCCTTTTGGCAAAGCTTAGCAGAGATGCAACCCTGGGATCAGGCTCAATATTTCTTGTGGAATGCCACTGAAACACACTGCAGTCTGCGCCTTAATACAGGTGAAACAGAAAGAGGTTAACGTTTACTAAAACTCAAATGCAATTAGTTGTCCGGTCCTTACAAGGACGAAAATGTGTATTTTCTTACTGTTCTGTAAGTGAGTGTTGCAACTCCAAATGCAACTCCAAATAACTGCCATCACTCTAAAAAGAGAAATCTAAACTCTTTTTACATCAGTGAATGATCTGCCCTCACTTTAAAGAATTCAGGAATTAACAGATAATGAGCTGCTTATTTACTTATTTGTGTGTATCAAATAATGGATATCAGATAAATAAAAACCTCAGTGGGATCAATATGAAAATGTTCAGTGTGCCTGCAATTAGTTAATGACGGAAGAAACAATAAATTAATTAAAAAATTTCTCACTTTCTTACTTTCACTCCTATATTTTCATTTTTCTTAATGAAAACCTGCCATTTAATTATGAAAATACTAAAAATACTTTTTATAAGACTCTGGTGTTTTCATGACTTCATTGTGGTTTCCACCTCATCTCTCAGATGTCTTGATATTGGAAAATATGAGAGATGCTTGAATCCTCGGGTTTCCAACAGTCTTCCCCCACCTCCAGGAATTTACAGGGCAGATGCCGCGGGTAAAGCCCGCAGCCCCAGAGCCCTTCCCCGCAACACCGATGACATCTAGCGGCTAACTCACATCCTTCACACAGTGATAGAATAAAATAAAACAGAATAAAAATAATAACAAAGATGTCCTATCGTTTTTCACCAAATATTTGTAGCCACATCTTCCCAAACTATGGAAAGGTTTCACAGCAGTTTCCCACCATAACCTGATCACAACGCCTGCCCAAAACTGCAGTTACCATGTGAAAGTTCACACCATCTACTGTATTTTTAGGCTGATGGTGGGACAAGAGAAACATTTCAGAAGATCATATTTCTCCAAGAAGCAGGAAACCTTAGTTTCAGCTGAACTCCACTGAAATTAATTGCAAATATAGCAGCTGTTTTGGATTCCTTTGTTGTGTTTTTATAAGTAGCAGCTCCAGCTGAGTAGCCAGAACACATTCCTCAAGAGCAAGCTGGTAACACCATCTGAAATTCAAACCCATTTTCTTATTGGCCATTTGCAAAAGTCACGTATGTCCAGGAAAGAAAAAGGAAGCATGATCTTAATGTATAGATCTGAGAGAGCTCTTTGAAGGGATTAAAAAACTGCAGTTTGATTTTGAACCCTGGAAGATTAATAGGATCATTTTATGTGCCCAGTCCAACAATGATCACTAACCTAACTGATGACTGGAGGAGAAAAACAATTTGCAAGCTTTACTGGTTCTGTACTACCCCCAATAAATTGTTGCAAAGTAGAACTGTGGAACATCAAACTCATCCATCATTATTAGCTCAATGTACAACAACTTGCAAACTGCTGAAATGGAATAGCTCGGAGCCTTCCCAGCATGTTTTAAATGCTCAGAGGAATTTCCTCTTGTTATGTGACCCCTAGATAAGGAGTAAACAGGGAATTTTGGACTGGAAAGTACTCCTGCTTTCAAACAACCAGCATCAGCATTTCTACAGCCGTTAAATATGCAGCAGTAGAGCTGTCTCTGGGGCTCTCTGGCCACGAGCAACTCATGCTCCAGGTGTTCTGCAAGGTTGCCTCTTAGTTAGACTTGTACACTTGGATTTCTCCTGCCCCCATCCCCAGCTCTTCAAAATGCATTTATTGGCAGCAGCACCACCCAGTTCTCTAATCAAAGTGTGAGGAGAATTTTTTTTAATTTCTTGACAAGTGTAGGAGTAGTAAATGGAATTATTTTTAGAAGAGGAGAGATAGAAGAGAAGGAAAAAGTGATCAGACAAGAGGAGCCCTAGGCAAAAGAGAAATTAGAGTTTAAGTAATATAGTCCACTTCTGCACAGACTGTACCTCACTGTTGCATTTAAAACGAGGTCTTGCAGAGCAGGCTAGACAGGACTCAGCACTGTGGTGAGTGGTACTGCAGTCTCTGTTATTAAAAGTGAAACATATTACACTTGGAAGCAACTTCTGGATGATGATTATTCATTTATTGAGGTAGAGAATTTGGGGTTATGGGATAATTTCAGCTTTGCATAAGGTCACCATAAATAACAGAGATCTCTCCTAAGTTCTTGTTGTGATTTTGGCCCATTACTTGTCCTGTCACCCGCAGACATGGAGAACAGGTTATTTATTTTGCTTTCATCAATAGGGTTTTCTGTATCTGACTGTGCATCTGTCCCAGTCCTCTTCTCAGATTTGTTTCCTTCAGCTACCTGATGTCAGCTTTTCCAGCCTTTCTGAGACTGTTTTCATGCTTCTGAGTGAAATCTTACTGTTTTCGACCAGTTTGTTTTCAAACAGGTCACATTCAGCACCTAAACCCAGAAGGAGTATTCCAGCATGGAGAAGAATCCTCCCTATATTTCAGGCTGGATTGTTTCCACACCATGGCATGTTGTGGATGCAGAAGGACATTGGTAACTCAGATTTGCCCCGTGTTGCACCATCATCCCACATGTTCTTTTCCAGCCAGTGTTACCCACCCACCACCATCTCTCTCTGCATTGTTGAGACTACACTTAGTTCTAACCCCTGTCCTCCAACTTTCTGAAGAACTGCAAATTTTGTGCTGTCTGCAAAACACCAGCATATTGCGCTGAACAGGAGACAGGGTGTACCTCTTACATTTTGACACTAAACTGCTGAGAGCTACTCAGGCATATTTTTACTGACAAGTTTCATGTCTACCCATGGAAGTTCTATCAAGACTGTGTCCTTTTCTTGTTTAGAAAACATGCAATCCTTCCACTGCAGTGCACTACAATGATATGTCTACTGCTTTCTTATCTATAAGGCTGCTTTTTTACTATTAAAGCAAACCAAATCGAATTAACAAGCAATGTTTTTTGGAAACGATTTGCTGATACATAATATATTAAGACTCAAATGAAACTAGGTAAGGAACATTTAGAAAGTGGTATCCAAAGCTTTTATTGCAGTAGTCAACTCTTGTAATCACATAAAAATAACAGCAGATTCATCAAGTATATTGCAGTGACAATTCCCACATCTTCTTACCCCTGCTACCCTGGATGACAAGAAGATGGACAATTATTTTGACCTGTATTCCTAGCCTAAGCTCATCTCCAGAGTTTAGCTAGTGCACTTTCTGATGGCTTGCACTATACTTATAATTTACTGAGTATTTATCTTTAATAAGAGTTCATTTTCAAGAAGGCCTCCAGAGCCCAAACTGACTCAGCTCAATTAATTTATTGATAGGGACTATAAGAACCTTAATCAATCAGGCAGACAGTTGCTCATTAGAAATGCAGAAGGTGCTGGGAGTCTTCTGCAGTAGCAGCAGCAATGTGATGGGGCAAGTTCTGTCAGGTTTTAAACCCTCACTTTCTTCTATAAATGAGCCAGCAGAAAATGGTTTATGTTAACAGAACTTTGTAAAAATGTAATTGTTCAAAGTATGTAGAACTGTGACCCACTTTTTTCTTTTTTTCTTTTCCAATTCATATTACTATTACTGTGCTCCTCCAGTAATAGTAACAATAATATATTTTCTTGTCTTTTCTCTCTGGCTTGTTTGTATAACATGAAAAACCATTCCAAGCAAAATTAAAGACTAACTAATAGACAGGAGCCAATGCTGCAGCTTTCCTTGAAGTCAACATTTTAATACATGGACATGCTTCTGTGGCCAAGGATGTAGAGGAGTAAAGCCATGTCTTTTATGGTGGCTTTTTGGACTTAAAAGTAACCCTTGGGTTAATTGCCCTAGTTCCTTTGATATGCCTCAATTTTGGCTCAGTCATTGCTCTGAAATTTGTATCTAGGACAATTCAGGAATATGGAGTCTACACTCTCCAAGTCAAGCTCTCCAAGATTTTCACTGTATAGTGCACTAATTTTTCCTCTCTTAATTCAGGTATATGCACAGTGCTCAAATATATATACACACGCACACTTTTCTATTGTTTTCTAAGATTAAATGCTTGCCCCATATCAAGATACTCTATTGTTATTAGCTACTTCTTGGTAATTTCTGGCATTGAAAATACTCCTCTTCTGTTCATTTGCAGACTAAGTTCAAACCAATGATTTTAAACCATACACCACTAAAAAGAGTCTCAGTTGAGGAGGAAGCAACTGTTGAGGAGCAGAGTCCCTGCTTGCTACCAGCTGAAATGTATGTCTGATTTCTAATTTGATAAGTAGGTCTCCAAGGCCAAAGCCCACAGGAAGATTATGCTATACAAACAGTGCAAACACACATCCACAGGTCAAAGGAAGGCATGGAACAGGTGGAGTCTGCAAGCAAAGTCTGGTTGCTTCTGGGCTCTTCTTACTTTTCTAAGAAGTTTTCTGCTTTTGTTTTGCACATAAGAAAAATCATGAAGCACAAGAAGCTGTCATTAAAAAAAAAAATTCAAAATCAATCCGCCTCATGGTTTTTATTTGTGCTTAAAATCTTCAGAACTAACTGAAGTCTTGAGGAGTGGTTTAACTGGGAAAAGGTGAACTGAGACTTTGGCCAAGGGCAGTCATACAACACAACTGAAATTTTAATCATCACAACATGCAGGTAACAGAATTAGCAAGAGGTGATTAAAAAGGTGAAGAAAGAAATAAGTGGTGCATTTTTGTATGTTCAACTGATTATACAGATGAAGCTTTCAGAATGGCAGATGGCTCTGAATACATTTAGTTTAGCATGACAAAAATGTTATTGTTCTCATGCAAAATAAAAAAACCCAATATCTGAAAGCTGGAGTTCCTGGTCCCTGTACTTCCATAAGTGTCTTCATAAGGGGCCAGAGAATGAGAGCAAGACTCTGCTTTTAAACTGAGAAGGTAACACAAAAATGATGGCTATTCAGAAGGAGAGTAATTAATGAACTCTGGTAAAGGACAAATACAAGGGTTTAATACAGAGTAATGACAAAGCAGCATCTGATTAGACATCTGATAGTGACCCCACAGTATCATATACTGCACTGTCCGGAGCAGCACAGGGCCAGTGGCACCCACACATAGACCTATTTCTAAGAAGTAGCAACCATAGACTGGAGGAATTTTGTTCTGCAGCTGAGCCAAGAGCCCTCAGTGTCCAGCTTGGTCCCACCCAGATGCGCACAGCAGATCCTTTCACGGGACCGCACATAGATGTTTGTGGAGTGTGGAGAGTGAGGAGTTGAAGGAGCTGTGCCCAGAGGTGTTTTGTGCATTGCATTTGGTAGAAATCCTTTGGATTATTGTTGCTTTAGGCAGCACTGATTGATGCTGGACTAAGTCACATAAACTTGACATCAGACAAACATCAATTCATAGTTTCTTCTTACCAGAAGAAAGTATGGCGTTAATAAGCAGTCAGAACATTTGGTTTAAAATTGGTTTTAGATTTTTCAATTTTTTATACTTTGGGTTTCTTCTTGTGTTTGGAAATAAATTTTTAATATGTTAAACCCCAGTAATTTCTAGTCTTTTTCTCTCTGCAGAATTACAGGCTTGTGAGTGGGAAAGATTTCAATGACACCTATTTAAAGACTTCAGCGAAAAAAGCAATTAAGTAGGTGACAAGATTTTTTTTTAAAAAGGAATCAAACTAATTCCTTCTGTGCAATTAAAAATGTTAGTTTGATCAGCCCAGGAGTGTTTCTATTTAATTTACAGATCAACTATATTGATTTCATAGATCCTAGAGTCCAAGTGATTATTTAAGGATTATACATTCTATTCAGTGAGTAAATTAAACAGTAAGCCTGAAAACCTGCTGTTTTTCAAGTTTACAGAAATTGCTCTAGAGATGATTTGGTGTTTCTTCCTTAAGGAGAAAGTAAAATGTATGACCTTGTTGTTACTGGCAGCACTAACTTTGCTGCTACCTTTCTACTTAAGCATGGTTTAATAAACCATCGTAGAAGGTATCTGAGAAGGGGTTATTGGGTGTTGAAAACAACAGTAATTTTTACATGGATTTCCAATCTTTGCATTAGAAACCTATCTCTAAGAAGATAGGCTACAGATAAAGCACCTAAAGACTGAACACCTAATCCTATGTTATTGCTATCAAACTGGTAATCATTGTCATCACCAAAATCTCATTTTAAGGGAGGCACAAAGATATGCATAAAGCAATCTTCTGAAAGTTTTTTTTTCATCTTTTCGTTGAAACTAGTGTCAGCTACCCTTGTCCAGACCTGCTCAGATTCTGCACAAGAACTGACTTGTGCCAGACAGGAGCTTCAGGATCTTCACGCAAGTGCAGAACCTGCTGCTGGATGTCTGCATGTCCCCTTAGCTAGAGATGCAACACCCAATCAAAAATCACAATCCCAGCAAGATCCAAGGTCTCAGTGTGTTAACTGTGAAACAGAAGCAAAACCTTTGGCTTAAGATACGAACAGCAACAGGTGGATATTTAACAAAGATCTTCCTGGATTTCAGGAACTGTTGTGGTAAACAAAAAGACGTGTCCTTAACCACTAATCTTTTTCAGTAAGCTCACACATGCTGCAGTCTCAATAATGTCTCTGTGCTCTCCAGCAGTAGCTACATAAATATTGAATCCATCTGTTAAATGCAGGCCTTGCTAGTTGTTTGCCTCTGTAACATGCCAGGATATCTTCTTGCTTTGACAGAGAATTTATCTAGAAGATTTTTTTGCCAAGCAATACTTTGCCATTCAATATTGTAAACAACTGGTCCTATTTGTCTTCCAAGACAGACTGATGACACTTGTAAAAAGGGGGAGGAAAACAAGTCTCTCTCTGCCTCGACAACTACGAAGTTGCTGTAGGCTTCTAGTTTGTGCTTTCTGAGATGTCAGTGGGAGGTTTTCTGGCTCCTAGAGGCAGTATGTGTATTACGTACTTAATTCATTACTAAAAAGCTTTTAGTTGTATGATTTTGCTTCCCAGTTCATGAAAAGCAAAGTCCAGCGCTGAGGGCATTCGCTCATGCTCTTCAATATGACAAAACTATGCAGCGTTAGTTCAAAACAATGTTATTTGCCATCCATATTGCATAAGCCCCTGTATGAACACAGCACTGTTATATGAAACGTTACAGACATAATGAATAACATTACACATCGTTCCCAAACTCATACACTGATTTTATTGCTTTCTATAAAGAGAAGATAACAAGTAAAAGTGTGTGCGCAGCCCATGGCTTTCCATAATATCAATAGCTGTATTATCTTTAGCCAGTATTATTGAAATACACGGCATGCATCATTTCATGGGTTGCACTATCTAGGTTCAAAGCTTAAGAAACAAATATCCAAACACCGTGATACATGTCCTTAACAAAGTTCTTGAAGACAGAAGCAGTTGTTTCATGTGTCATGTTTAACACAACTGATCAATAGAGGGCAGCAAATTCCTTGTAAAATCCGGGAGTGAAACATTTAAGCGATTAGATTCAAAAAGCATAGCTACAATTATATTACTTAGATTCAAAAGGCAAATAGGGAAATACATGATTTACAAAGTATCTGCTGTTAACTCAGCAAGTTCTTAAGTGTTCTGGTACATCAGCAGTCCTTAGCTGATGAAGTATAAAGGCTCCAATTCAACAGAGCACTTCCCAACATACTAAATTTCTGCTTAATGAAATTTCAGCTTGATAGTGTCTGCTTTGCTTCAAACAGATTCCTGAAACTGGAACAGAATGAAAGTATGGGAGGAGTTTTGGGAGTTCATGTTCAGTTTTGCGCAACTTTTTTTTTTTTTTTTCCCCCATGGTTTTAGGAGTCAAATGAGAAACCTACCGGTGTTCAAAACCCACACCCCACAGCTCCAACACAAGTTCACATCTCCACCTTCCCCGCAGCCAGTTGCTTAAATGTCAATTCATCTCTGCTTCTGACTAGACCCAAGGTTGCTGGTCCCTGAGCTCTTATGTTGTGTTTTACACAAGTGTTCTACAAATTAAATAAATAAATCCCATTTTCATGTGGACTTCCTGGGGTGGGATTCTTAGTATCTGATGTAGTGCAAATTGAGGATTTACCTGTGTTTGAAAAATCCCAAATACAGTTTCTTTGATGTATAATAGGGAAGGACTTCCTGCTGCATTCTTTCACTCAACAGAAATTACAACAGTTTATCCCCCCGCCTTCTATCCAACTGCCTGCCTACTTAAGTGAAATCTGGAGAAAAGGAGAACCTTGGAATCTTCTAGCATTCAGCCAAAATCTATTGAAATTAGGCAGCATGTTAAAACACCCGAAAGACCCCGAACTCTTTTTCTAGGAAGTGGGAGATATAGCTGACAGATTGTGGATAGTATAAACTTAATTTCTTCCAAAGAAAGGCTAAGACTTTTTCAAAATCAGAATGTCTTCTTCTCCTCATTGGGAAATAACTTTATGTTTAAAAAGCACTAAATATCCAGAGATGAAGGTTTCAGGAACACAATCAACATCCTTGGGAAACTGCTTTTCTGGTTTTGTCCTACCTGAGATGGTTGAAACAATTTGAGAAAAACAAGCTTACAAAGCTCTTCAAATGAGGTAAGTTTACCTCTTCACTGAATTGTATTTATTTGGGACATCACTATGTTAATAATTCAGTATTTACCTACTGTCCCTTTTCCCTTTGCATCTTGAAAAAGGTAAAGTTTGATCTCACCATGGCTCAGTGTTATCTGCTGGCACAACATATTTCAAATTGCCCATCACAACAGAAAAAATGCATAAAATACAAATACTTGAGAGATCCATTTAAAAAAATCAAATGGATAGGAGTAAAAAAGTATATACATACCAAAATAATGGTGGAGACTATACTGTATATTTTAAACCAAGAATAATATATACAAGGACAATTTTCCCTTCGGTTATTCATAAACCATCCTTTACCTCAAAAAATCATTAGGTATCTGTAAGATAGCCTGTGAAAGAGCAGATTTTGGATTTATTTAGGCACCTTAACATAATGAAAAGCCTATCCTTGAAGGTGTGTGCTTACTCATTCCTATACCTTAAGTATTACCTTTTCATTAGATTTTTTTATGACAATGACACGGAATCAAAGGCCAGAACATCAAAAATAATAGATACTTATGCATTCAAACATCAGCTTAGAAGGAATAAAAAATGTCAGCAAATCTAAGTACTTCTATCTGCTGCAGGTTTTTTTTCTTCTTCCTTCATTAAAGCGTTTTAATGACTTGTATTTATCCCAGTTATACCCTCTTGGCAGGCATCCTAGGAAGGCCCACATCACTTACATAAAAGGATTTCTTATTTTCTTCTCATTCTCCTGCACAAAACCCAAATTAGACACATGCCTTGATTTTGTCTGTACTGATACTACTAATGTAGCATAGACTACTGCTCCGATGCACCAGATGTTTAACAGCAGCTTTAACAATCCATTGCAAAAGCAAGTGATGTTGAAAATGCTGAAGATACCGTGACAGAATATCCTCAAAGAAATATATTGCAGAGCTAGCTTTGTTATTCTATACTCAGTTCACTACAGAGACAGAGGGTCTCATTCTTACTCTATTCTAAAACTAAGTTTATTTATGATAGGGTCCAAACTTACCCCTCTCTAAGAATTTTGCCATATTGTTTTTTGCATCAAGAGACAAAAATTGCAGCAAAGACTTTCTAACAGGCTCTGTTCCTGCTTGTTCCTATCGCTGTGCAGTTACAGAGGGCTAGACCCCTCAGCACGCCCAGAGAACCTTCTTGACCTTTCTTCAGTCTAATTAACATGCAAGAAAATAACACACATTTTAGAAAAATTGAGCAGTAACCCATAAAGATGATCCTGGCAAAACAACACAGGAACAATAAGAAATGTACCTGGAAACCAAGTCTCTAAACAGTCACTAGGAACAGAAAGCAAATTAAATGAAACTTTAACAGGCAAAAACCCTAAGAGCTAAATTAGGCATGGAGAAAGAAGGAAGCCAATATTTGGGAAGTACATTAAGTTAATGTGTTTGGGTGAGGCTGCACAGCAACAAACTCTCAGCTTGGCTACTCAGCTCTCTGAAGAACAGGACTGTAGCAATCACCTAACTCCCAAATCTAGTAATGGTAATAGAGATGCTCCTTTGTCCGACACAGAGCCCAGATCAGAGATCTGTTAAAATGCAATGCATTTAACTAATACTACATGCTATAAATGCAGAAGGAAATTCTTCGAGCTATAGTGTTGCTGAAGGAGTATTTATAAACTAATCATGAGAGATTTCCTGGTAAAAGGTCCTTCCTAGCTGAAAAGTGGGAGGGTCAGGTCTTAGCAGGTGATAGGAAGCCTTAGTTAAGCCAGCTGAAACAATCAGGTGCAGTAGCACCTTGCAAAGGTTGGCCTCTTAAAACAAAAGGAGGTGAGCACAAAGTGTCTTCTCTTGAGTAGAGAAGTAGAAGTGAATAGTTGTTTAAGGTTGTGTTTTACTTTAGCCTTATTAAGGTAAGGATATTGTATAAGACAACTATTTTAGTAGCAAGTTTGATCTGAGGTTTCTGATTTATGTGGATTAAAGATATATAAAGAAACTGGAAGCTTTTCTAATGAGGTTTTGTTACCTTAACTTACAACAGAGAAAGCTTTTATCAGGATATCTGTAAAAAATGTAATTTGATTTTTCTCTTTCATTATTTCAGAAGTGAACTTGGATCCTCATTTTATGGGTTTCTGAGGCTGAGTTTCCTGCAGTGAGGTACTGTTTTGCACATAAAATGAATAGACTGATATAGGGATTGTTGAATGTGATGGTAGATCGTGTGGCAGGCAATCTTGATAAACTGCTGAGCTACCTGTGTTTGGCTTTTTTGTATTTAACTGTTTTTAATGTCTATTAGCTTTCAGTTATTGGGGAGCAGTGGGGAACCAGCAAGACTGAAATAAGTAAAATAAAACAATGATCCAAAGTCTTTATTAGAGGAGCTTTGAGCATACTTTTAGAAATACTTTTTATTTTTATTGAATACTGAAGTTTGAGTTTTATCATATGTCATCTATTTCATGTTTTTAATCATATCTCTCAACTACTTAAATGATCATTCTCTGGGGAACCAAAGTTTTAGAAGAGAAACTTAAAAATTGTATCAAATGTATTCAGCATAAAATCTGCTAACCTGATTAGCTCTTTTGACTGTAATGACTCACATCTCACTTGATAGAGAGCACAGTGTTTTGGATCCTGCCTGCTGAGGTGGTTCCCATGTAATTGCTGATGTTTCTGCCCCATCTAAGGGGTTGTGTATTAAATGTGCATCAATCAGCCTGTGCTTGTGATCAGGGGTGAGTGAATCCCTGTCATTCTTTTCTCCTCTATTGTGCATGGGTAAAGGCCTTCTTGGATTATGGTAGTGCTAACGAGAAAACAGGTGCACAGCCTGTTTGGAAAAAGGTGATGAAATAGAGATTGTATCAGTGCAAGAGTGAAGAATCACATTTAAAGCAGATGGAGGAGGAGTGACAAATTATGGTGTGGATATGAGAGGATCATGTATCTACCAGTTCTTATGCTGCTGTGGAAAACCTGAGGATTTGCTAGCAAAAAGGCTAGTGAATATTTTATCTGGGTGACTGCAATATATGCTTTGTCAGTGATATGGTTACTTTAATGATACTGTATAGCTGTATATATAAGATAGTGAAGTCGCACTGCCCCTAGCTCTGGACACCTTGGGTGATATTTGACTACAGTTAGACCCAGAGCCCTAATTAGACAGAGTAGGAACATTTTTCTCCAACAGGTATCACTAGTGTTCTGTCTTGGTCTAGTTAAAATACATCCTCTTCTGCAATGCAGCATCTGGAAAGGGAGTGATGGAAGAACACTGTGGTGCTAAGGTTCTTAGGCTATACATTCAGATTTCAGCCAGATCTTGAATCCAGGTCCTCTTGTCACGAATGAGTGGTTTAGGTTACTTAAAAAAAAAAAATCACCATTAAAGATATTGGGGGGGGAGAGGGAGAATTAATATGATTTGAAAAAAACCCTGAATTTGATTGCAAGGTTCACCCTATCACTATTCAGCATGGAAAAAGTATACAAAAATGAAATCAAATTAGAATTGGGTTAGAATGACTCACACATGGATTGGGGGAAATGACTTACGTGGGGTCAGGAAAACTGAATCAGAATCAGGTTGGTGTGATTTATACAGGGATCAGGGAAAGAAGATGGGAGAGAACCTCCCATTGAGTCATGACGTTCAGAGTGAACCACCTTGTCTTCTAAACTCCTTCTCAGAGAGGACTGCAGGTGTAGCTGAATCCACCCCTAGCCCTGGACTTAATGGTTTATGTATAAAGGGACTAGGTGAAGGTATCTCTGGTGATTTAATGTATGATTTTGTGTTTTGTATAACTCTGGAATAGCAGCAATTTCACAAGGTTAGATTATATAATTTTCTAGCAGAATTTATGCAACACCTTAGGCTTTAAAAAGTCTTTAAAGTCAAATTGCATACACACAGATATATCTATATCTATATTAATATATGTATATATAAAGGTATAGCTGCTAAAAATCCCCTTGAGTTCAGTAAAATATTCATGTTGAATGCTGTTGCATTTCTCAAGGGGTGACAATTTCAGCCTAGGTCCTGTCATCAGTCTTTGACAAAGGTCCTCCAAACTTGAGATTTTGTGAGCTGTGAGCAGTGTCCCACTCAGAGGGAGATGCTGGGCGTAGCCTGCTGCAGTCCAGGAGAGCTCAAAGGGCTTCACTGTGATTTATAAGGTCATGAGATGATTGACTTTAGGCATCAGTAAATTTCCATCCTAGCCACAATCTGGGTTGGAAATTATCAGTATTCTTGAATTTCCAGTAATGCTGGTACCGATTAACCTGAGTTATGGTATGCTCTAGGGTTGTCAGAGGCTGATTCATGCTCTTGTTCCCCACTTTGGCAAGGCAACTGAGTTCCTGGTATGGTCAGTGCCGTTCCCTGCCTTATCCACACAAAAGTGTTGCTTGATATAACCCCCAAACAAAGGGCAAGGCTTGATTGGAATCCCTGACCATAGAGTGGCTCAGGGGTGAGGTGTGGAAAATGCACCACCACCACACCTCTGCATCCCAGTTTGGGTAGTTGCGTAGCTGGACTGTGCCCACCTTACTCTCCTGAGTGACTGGGATGGTGGAGCAGGAAGAAGAAGGTTTCACAGAGGAGCTGTTGTGTTTTGGTCAGCTGAAGCAGTAGGGTCCTTCTGGAATGCAGCTTATTTTACCTAGCCAAGCTGAGCTAGAAGTTTGGGCTATTCCTGGAATACCCTACTTGTAGGGATGTAAATGGCTTCCTGGTACCTGCAGCAGCTGCGCATCTTGGGTAGCTGCCTAAGGAGTATGAGAAAAGACATTTTTCATAAAAAGCTGAGTAAAGTAGGGGTATAGCTTTATCCCCACTGACTGATACATCTCACAAATACAGGTGCATTTGGTACTGTGCAATGTATGGTAGGGTCCAATCCTGCATTTAATTAGCCAGATACACCACTTGAGTGGCTTCCAAGTAGCATGTCTTGAAAGAAATGTTTCATCAGACAAAGTAAGGATAGCAAAAAGCTTACATCCTGGATATTTGATATTTTTAGTGCTCATAGGAGAAGTCCTCTAAGCACTCCATAACTTACAATGTAGTTTGAGTCTCTTGACTTCTAAATTTTTTTGCCATTTAAAAACTCATTGTTCTGCTTTTTTTTTTTTTATTTCTTTTCTTTCCCTCTCCAACCCCTTTCTGACCACAGGTACATCCAGGTGGTACTGCACAGAGCTGTTGGTTTATGATGCAGGTGCTTTGTATGTGTATTTTGAAACACCACTCTTGCTTTTCTTTAAATCTGTGCATAGACTTGTATGACTTTGAGTAATTTAGCCCATTATATCTGCAGGTTGTTGCTCTTCATCACTTAGGTTTTCATGGATAAAGAACAAGAAGTTAAGATTAGAGCAACAGAATGTGCTTCAAGTTTCCTTTCTCTCTGGTGGCAAATGTAGAACAAATGATTAGTTACGCTGTACCATAGTTTAGTCGAGACCTTACGTTCAGTGCCAAAGTACTTTGTCTTAATTTAGAACTTGGATATAAAGACTTGACCATGCATCTAGAACTACTCACATGAGTAAAGCTATTGACTTCAAAGTTATTGACTAACCATATGGGTAAAGTTCAGCTTTCATAAGGTCAGAGGCCTGGATCCATTACTTCTTGATTATGCAAGAAAATGAGGCTGAGAAAGCTGTGGCTTTTGTAATGTTGGCAGATTCTTCTGGTGAATAAAGATCAAACGAAAATAGTTTTCAGTATTGTTATTCTGGCGTTGTCAGGAATAGAAGAGTTAAGATATTGTCACCTTCCAAAGATCTGACTTACGGTGTTCAAGTTATTATATACTATGACAAATTTTTAGTAGACCTCTTTCTTTGACCCAGACAAAGGCAGTAGAAAGGACTTTCACTCTTCCTTCCTTTTTTTTTTTAAGTGAAGGTCATCCCCATTAAGAACTTCTGCAGAAGCAACAAATACCTGATTCCTTCTATGTAGCCTAAAGAATGTGTAGGTCCTATCTGACACGACTAAGGATGCTGCCGTAAGCAACTCTAGCATGGGAATTCAGTGCTGTCTAGAATGATGCGTCACAAACCCTGGGTAAAAAAACCCCTTAGTATCTTCTATAAAAAGCCTGCCTTTTAAAGAGTAAGCTTTCAGCACATAATGCTAGGCTTATCTGAAGTATTGAGCTCTGTGTGACTAATAGATTCCATTGCTACCAAGAGCCCCAGCCAAGATAATGGAGATTTCTGTTGTGAGATCACAGCAAACTTAAACAAACCCAACAAACCCCAAAACAAAGAACACTCACAACTCCCACACCTTTTTGGGGAAAATACTCTTCATTTAATGAGAGCGCCATTCGCACACACCCAACCCCATCCAGAAAACGGTCAAGAAATGGTTAAGTTGAGAATCTGGAGGAGGGGAGGAAGGAAGAATTGTGGAGTGTCTGTAGTGCTGTCTCGTGGGTGGAACATTGCTCTAGTTTCATAGTTTTTACCAAGGACTCAGGAGTTTAAGAGGGTGACACGATGTCTTTTGTGAGGCTCCCTGCAATGAAGAAGAGCTACTGCATGTGGGGCCATGGCTGAAACAGGCAAAGCTTGGTCACTGAGATGCTATTTTTTCTTTCTTATCTGCTCTCCACTGAAACCAGTCTGCTACAGCTGTTCTGGAGTTGCATGTGGGATTGTGAAGGAGAGAAGTTGTGGTTTGTGCTGCAAATGCGCAATACAAGAGAAGTGAGACAAAAAGCAAATAGATAATTCATAGGTAATGTGTGAGACTGCAGCAGTCCCAGCCTGTCCAGTGGTGACAGATGTTGCTGTGCAGTGTTTCTGGTGAATGTAAATGTTGCTGCTGAACAGCTACTGGAGCTTGATGGTTTACTTGAGTCATGGGGGGGAAGCTTTAGTGTTTGCAAGGTATCAGCCATTATAAGGAACAATCTGGCCCTATTCTTTTTTTCAGTCCTAATGTAATCATTTTAAGTCCTCATAGGAATTCTGAATATTCTGATTCTTTTTTTCTGAGCCTTGCTCAAGCCAAGTAGGTGCATTGCATGAAAGCTATATACCATGTACAGGCAGAAGGACTGTCACTAGTTCTTTGAAGACTTGCAAGAGATTCTCTGGATCTCCTGGTTTCTGAATCATGCTCCCTCTTTCTAACCTCCTAACAACTGTGTATACATATTTTTAATTCAAGGTAAGATTTCCACTGGAGATCATGCAAAAAAAAAAAAAAAAATTTTTTTTTTTCTTAAGGAAGCCAGATAGGTAACTTCTGCAATGACTTGTGTTTTCATCACAGTAAGGTTGAGATGATTGTGCTGATGAGCAAAACAACCTAATTCAAAGTTGCGTTATTGTAAATATTATATATTATCATTATATTACTTGCTTTTAATAGGGTCAAAGCCCTGTGGAAGCGGAAGTAGTATCTGAATTAATCCAGAACTAAGAATCTTAGCTAATATACAAGAAACACAGTCAGACTCTGTTGTTATTTCACTGTAAGCAGAGAGCTTGGCGTAGACAGACAAAGGTTTGAATTAGCACCAGCTGACGAAAATGAAATGAATCCCAAAATAAAAAGTTACTTGACTCATTTAAGGAACACAACATTCTCTATATTTTTCCCAGGATTAATTTCTGGTTTCTTTCTCTAAAAGCTGCTTTTCACTCTACTGGACCCATTGTAGAGCAACATTTTAACCTTGACTCTTGTGCATACTGTTGATGGCATTAACACTGTGTGGTGCCTGGTGCACAGCATCTCCACTGCGCAGCATGGCTAAAACTGGAAACTAAGGAGGCTCTTGTGCTGACTCAGTCAGCTTTGAATGTTAAAAACAAAAAAGGAGGATGGGACATGAAGCTTCACTATTCAAGCTGGGATCTCTGGAAAGCTACTTTCATTGACTAACTTGATCCCAAAGACACCACAGTTTTCAGCAACAATTTCACTTCTAGACTTAAATCAAGGCCACAAGGTTTTAAATAATCGGACTGATCAACAAATGCTAAGGGAGACACAGTTACATGGGCCTGTGAGATGCTGAGAACCAGCCTTCAATCCTTGCTTCACTGAAACTGGGGAGAACTGAGAACTGTAACACCTTCCCTCTGGATATATGCATCTGAAATGGGCCAGTGAGGCATAGGGCTTTGTGATTTCATTTGTGTAAAGCAAGATAGGTGTTCACTTGTGCAAATTTAAGGCAGCTGAGTGACCTGACAAAGGCTTTTTGTCATGGTCAAAGTGCTGACTCAAACTGAAACTAGGTCATGGATTTCTGTACCGCATTGCATTTTGTATAAGCAAGTCTTCTGTGCTGAGCAGAGCATGTGGCATGGCTCCTTGTGTGCAGTTGTTTCTTCTCTGTTCCAAGTGTTATACTATGGCCAGGTTAAGGAGTGTTTAGTGTAAAGCCCAATGACTAAACTTACATTTGTGTTAAGACGTGATTTCATAGGAGTCAATCTAGTCTTATGTCCAGGAAGTTTTCTGAAGGAGAAGAATGGAAAAGGCAGATGACTAACTTGATAACCTACAAATCATAGTGTGAATGTATTTTGGTGAAAAGAGCTTAGTCTCTGGCATAGGCTTGTACTTGGAATGTACAAGCTATTTTCTAAGAATCTAGCTAATAGATGTAATAAATAAATGCATCATATACCTGAGGATGTTAAAACCAACACCCATAAAGTATAAGCGAAATCCTGTTGTAGTTAGCTGAGGATGGAGAAGTTTCAGTTGGGCAGCTTCTGTTATTGTCTGGGTGTGGACACACTAAGGAAAAACAGGTCACTACCTGATCAGTGCAGCCAGCTCTGACCAGTGCCTCCAGTCTGTGGAGGGGAAGAGAGACCAAAGACATGCTGACTGATTGGAAGGATAAGACTATATATATGCATGAAAATCCTCTGTAGAAGAGTGTTAAATGATTCCAGTTAACATATGAGGAGTTCAGGGTCTTTAATCCTCTGACCTTCTTGTGGTTTAGTGATGCAGTGTAATTGCTGTCCTTCAGTCAAGGAATGAAAGCATTTATTGACTTGCCACAGTACAAACAGGAACTCTTGTGGTAAGAAATGAACTTGGGTCTTTTGTCCACAAGACAGCCTCCTTTTTCTCCTATCTAGTTACTGATCACTCTGTCTAGTCTTGCCTGCCTAAACAATTTCAGGGACCTTCATAAGAAGAAAGAAAAGGGACAGTGACCAGTATGAGTGGTTTTAATAATTTGATGTTTTTCTTACCTCATTTGGTTGATGAATATCTCTAATGGCGTAAAATTCTGAGAGCATCTTCTTAATGGTAATACCTTTTTCTAAGGGGCTGGACTGAACTTTGTGAACCATTAACTTCTTCAGGGATGGGAATGGGAGGAAGATGTATGTGACCTGATCTGTTCAGATGTGTTGTCCTGCAACTGTTTTGAAACCATGTTTCTTTGCTCCTTTAATCCCCCAAGTGTGTGAATGGCTCCAGTATCCACCTCAGAATAAGCTCTATCCAAGTTGTTCTATCTTGGAAATATCCATGTAGACATTCTCCATCAGCATTTTAATGTAAAGAAATATAGATGAGTCTTTCTGGTTATTTTTGCCCTGTGACTGTTAAATTGTTGTGCTAGATCCTCTTGTTGAGAAGGCAACACTAGTTTTTAACTTTTTTGTGATAAGGCAACAGGTGTTCTACAGGCACTAGTGAAACAGAACTGGAGGGCATGTGGAACAGCACATGGGGGAAAAGTTTTTGAATAAAATCTCTATATAACAAAAGTGCAGAGTTCAGTTTGTAACACCTGCAGCTTTCCAGAGACACATACCTCTTTCTCTGAGATGGTAAGCCAGGTGAAGGGTAGCCCTCCAAGTTAAAGTACACTGACAGAAGCTGGGGAGTCAAGTCCTGTCAGCAAGGGAATAGTCTCAGATGTTTTATTTCAGCTAATGGGAGAGAGGAACAGAAGCCAGAGAGATACTGTGAAATAAAGTGAAGAGATGATATTAAAAAAAACCCCAAAGAAACAGCATTAAAAAGTAAAGCCTGAGCAGAAAATGCCATAAGTGATGCAGGTCAGCTCCACTCCTAGTGTTGCCTTCTTGCTTTCTGGGCAGACCCATTCCAGCATGTTCGGGGTATGATGATGAGCAGTGGCCACCACCAAAAGAGGCTGGTGGAAGCCATGCTGCAGAAGTCCACTATGGAGGGAGGGAAGTGCCTCAAAAAGCAATAAAGTGCTGCAAGTAGTGGCCTTTCTTCAGATGAGAACTGATGAGACAGACCTTCATATCTTGATGAAGGTCTGGGTTGGAGAAACAAGCTCAGAAAATTGCCTGAGACAGGCATGTGGTGAGGAGCATAAAGGCACTGAGGATGTGGAGGGACTCATGCACTGTGAAGCCTGAAGCTGGCAAGTAGAGTATAAAAAGAGTAGAGAGAATTCTGTAACTGAGGTGGAAGAGGCTTTTCCTTCTTAAAATAAATAAAACTTTCAAGTAACCAGGTAGCTAAAGGACTGAAGTGCTTGCCTGTAATAGTCTTGTCCTGCCTCTGAAGTAAGGGGGGAAAAAAAAAAATCAATGTCTGAAGCAATTTTAACCAAAAAAAAAGGAGGAAGAAACAAAGCATGAAGCATCTGTATGAAGTGTTACTGGCTGTCCATAGTCTCTAACCATTCCCAACTACACTGGCTGCTAGGCTAATGGAAATGTAGCCAACTTGCCCTGTGCTTACCAGCAGGTTTACTGCATGAAGCATGAATGCTCAGTGAAAACACTGGAAATACCTGGATGTGCTGTTTGGAAATGTTTTACTTCTCTCAGTCAAATCTTATCTTGAATATGTGACTTCTTTCTCTTTCCCATTAATTATCTTTTCAAACCATAACTTGATGGTTTGCCATAGTGAGTTGCTTACTCTGCAGTGTGGACTGCCAGCTTCTTCAGGAATCTTTCCCTCATGTGCTGATGCAGATATCCCATGCATACAAAAGCTGCCACAGGAACACAGGGTGACTGCCATAACCTGTGGAAGATTAATTCCTTTTTGTCTGTCTGTTACATATGGTATTACTAATTTAAAATAGTTGAGGAGGCCTCCTGTTTGAAAGCCATTAAACCTCACATGGCAGAGAATCTCAACCTCCATCTAAACTCCCTTTGCCACATGCTGAATCCTTAACCTCAGGAGTCTGGCTGCATTAAGTATAACCAAGAGCAATTGATCTTAAGGAAGTGGGAGGATAGGTGTTTATGTTGGTGCCTATTTAAATGTCTGTCCTTTAATTTTCTCAGCATCTTAATAAGTTACCAGGTACTTGTATTGTCTGGCAGTAAATTAAGCAGATTAAGCACTTTGTCACCTATGATAGCAGGGCATGAGATGACTCTAAGAAATCCATCTGAGGTAGCATCTACTGTTATCCTGCTCGTTTTAATATGGGCTTATTGAGCTGGTTTAGGCATGGCGTGTCAATTCAAATGTGGAAATTATAAATATGTGAGAAATCGGATTTCTTGTATCAGTTTCCTTCCAATGAGCCTTGGCAAATTTGCTCTTTTCAATAGTTGGCACTTTGCTGTTCTTACGAACATAAGTTACTTCAAAAGAGGGACTGATGTGTACTCCAGTATGGCTCATTTTTGTGGCTTTTTTCTTTCATGTTTTAAGATAGCTGGGGAGATAAAGGAATCATTCTTTAAAAAAAAAGTAGACTTTGTTCTTGTAGGATAATCAATTCCTCAAATTTAGCAGTTACTCTTTAAGCAAATATTATTACGAAGGAGTGGGTTTTTTTGTTTTGTTTGGGTTTTTTGGGTGGGTTTTTTTTTAAATTTTATTTTGTATCCTCTTTTCATATCACTACTCTCTGTGCCTGAGTCACCATCAAATGCTTCAGGATTCTTGCTTTCTTTAATGCTGTTCTGTAACTTTTTTCTTATTCTTTAGCATGACCTTCTGGGATGCTGAAAAAGCACTTGGGGGATGTAAGGACTACAGGCCAGGACCTTGTTTGTGATCGGCAGGGAAGTAAGGAAGAAGTGCCTGCATACTACTTCTCTCCTTGTATTTGCATGTATGCCTGTAGAAATACTAGTCAAAACACTTGCCTTTCAGCTGGTAGTAAAGTCTCTGTCTCATCTGAGTGTAATGTGATCATACAAAAAATGTACTTGTTCTGAATCCTCTAATCCCAAAGTATTTTGTAAATGATGGTCTCCCTTACCTCTGCCACCAATGCCCATGGCATTATTCATGAAGCAGGAGTATGTACACCCTTCCTAAAACCTCCTTTTTTTTTTTTTTTCCCCCTGTGGCTTTCCACTCAGATTGCAAACTGGGACAACTTTGCTTTAATGCCACTGTCAGGGGTAAAGTGCTGCAAATGTGTTGAGCATTCTTGTGGTATGTTTGACCAGATGTGCTCAAAGGAGCACACAGGTGTGCCACCCTTTTTGGCTCATCTCTTGTGTCTCTGAAGATGGTGAAAGTCAACGACAAAAAGTGCAGCTCTAACACAGATGGTGGGGATGACTGGAACTAATTTATGTGGTGCAAACTGTGGTTGTTAATTTCTGTTTATCTGACTTGTTGCAGCACCTCATTTCCACAGGATGTGGTAGGAGCTAAAAGTTTACTCAGGGCACGAAAGGAAGCTGGACCAGTTAATGGAAACAAAATTCACAAAGGGATGGTAAATGCATGAAAATATCTGAGTTGGGAAGTTGCTGAAATGAAAGTAGTAGGAAGCTGGGAGTGCTGGGGAATTACATTGCCCTTGCTGTTGCCTATGCATTCATCAGTGGCTTTAGGTGAAGAGCAGGGTATTTAGACTAGATGGGCCTTGGCCTGACTAGATAAAGTACTCATTTAAATAATAGGTAAGGTAGTCCTAGTACGGTTGCTACTGTCAGAACAATGTTGCAGTCTCTTGATATTTTTATTTTAAAACACTGAATGACCAGCTAGGATGTCATATGTGTTGGAGCTTGGACTTTGGTGGGAGTAACTGCACCTGTTTCTCTTGACAGTGATAGAGAACAATGGTTTCTTCCTACTATTTCTTCTCAAAACCAGGTTGGTCCTTTAAAATAGCCCTTCTTTTTCCATGAAGGGCTGCCCTCTGAAGGGAGAGGAGGATGTAGCCAGTGGATTGCTTTTCCAAAGAGATGCTGCCAGAAAGTTCAGGTAGAGGGAAAAGTAGAACTAGCAACAAATGCTGTCAGGCAATGTTAAAGTAATACTAAGACTTACTCATATTTAGATTAATCAATCTAGGATTTGGTTGCTAAAGTACCATTTGACTCTAGCTAACAGAGGCATAATATGGGGCCAACAGCCAATGCTGTGGCTAAGAAGGTTTCTTTTACTAAACTTTTGGGTACATTGAAATAAGCTGCTTAAATGCATCATTATGTGAAATAGAACAGTGTGAACTTTTACACTATGAGTGTCTAATTGTATGGTTTAGAGAATTTAATATATTACAATGTTAAACTGTACTCAGGTGATCCAGTAATTGGATTGGTTGGTTTTTTTTTAAATTTGAATTAAATAGGAAAACTTCATAACATGGGTAGCAAACTGCTGTAGGGAAGTAGTAAAATGTCCTTTAATGTAAAATACAGATTGGTATGCCTAAGGGGAAATATTCTATAACACTTTCAAGGACTCTTAATAGCAGAAAAGAATGTGTTTAATTTGTTAGGTTGATCTGACTCTCACCCTCAATGACCAATTCCTAAATGTCATTGGGAATACAAGGGGCTTGAGGAGAATAGTTGCTCTTGAACTTTTTACCCCAAAACTCTTGAGTAATGTTGAACTGACATATAATCACACAAGGAGCCAATGGAAAGGCTCAGTAAAAATGGAAATGAGACTTATGGGCTTAGTGCAGTAGAACTAAACATCGTAAGGACTTTGGCATCTCTCCCTTGAGTTCCTATCTATCTTTGATTGAAATAGTGTGGTGTTCTGGCAGGGGCTGCAGCATGTATAGCTGTGGTTCAGTGGGAAGCAGAGAAGAAACTATGAAAGCAAACTGGACAGTATGAAGAATACAGCTGTACAAAGGTTCCTATAAACTTTCTTGGTGTCTGAATAAAAACTGAAGAGGAGAAGATACTTCTGGTGTAGACAGCCCTACAACACTAGTTAAGCTTCTTCCTGCTTGGTCACTTGTTTCAGTAAAACCCAAAGGATTTGAAAGGAAAGGCTGAATTTGCAGGGGAACTTATAGCCTTTCATAAAATAGATGAAAGTAGTATTGTCCTCCTTTGTTTCTCTGCACTTCAGTTTAAGAATGTTGCTTAAAAAACAACTGATGAAGTCCATCCCTTCCTTTTTCAAGTTCCTCTGGGAAGAAACCTTAAACAATAGGCCCCAAATCAGAGGGCTAATGAATATACCAGGATGGCCTGCTCGGTACCTTCCCAAAAACCCGCTGTGCCTTGTTTTAGTTTTGTAACTAGAATATAACTTGAGGTCAAAGGGAAGCTCTGAATATTCATTTGGCTGGAAGACTGATGGGGGTAGTGGGAGAAGAGATGTAGTTCTCAGTGTGCTGTTTTTCCTGATGACTTCTACAGTTCCAAATACTGTTGGGAATGTTTAGAAATGGAGTTTATTCTTCCCAACATTTTTCTTTTTTAATTGTTCAATATAAATCACTGATAGTTTGGACTTGTTTGGTGATAAAAAATTGCCAGCCAGTTTCTTCACAATTTTTATCCTGTGCTGCCTATAGCTTACCTTGGAAAACATATTGGTCCCTTTCCGTGCAGGGAAGCTGACTGCAGGGAGAGGTGAATAAATTAAATTTGTACATTTGATTTCTGTTCTTCAGAACTGCTCTATCTCATGAGCTATTTAATTTAAAAGAAAATGATAATTAGGCTCCAACCCTCTTGAGACTTGATTCGTTTCCCTCCAAAACAAGACTATGACTGCCACTTCTGACTGGCTGTAGAATTAGAACTATGGATGTTTATAGATAGGCAGATAATATAAATCTAAGTTTGAGACTTTTTTCATATTCACCAGAAGAACTTCCAAATGTAAACAACTTGAAAGGAGGGAAAAAAAAAATTAAACATGATTTTAAGCTTTTTCATGATGAGCAAAAGCAGTTGGATGGGGAAGGAGTTGCTTCTTTTGTATCTAACTGCTGCTTCTTACTAGAATGCTGTGATGTTCTTTCTTTGTTGTCTCTCCTAATACTATGTAACAGCACACCTTTCTGCATTCCTTATGCTTTTTAATCTTCTGATCATTCAGCACGGAGGACTCTGCACCCCTAGCATTCACATATATCGAATGATGACGTACTACATCTCCAGTATTGCACTGAGAACTTAGCTGTACAAAATGACTGTGGGATATGTTTCTGCTTACACATGCCATTGTGGTGGTCCCTTAGATAATGTCATGGCATTGACCTGTGGATCACGAGCATGATGTTCAGGCTTTCTCCTCAAGAATTGTCTTAGACAGCTGTTTCCTGTGTTTAAACTCCTAGTGAGATTCCTGAACAGAAATAGATGCTGTGCATCCATGAGTAGTCTGCGTGCAAGGCCAAACTGTTTTTCTCACTTTTCTGTGGTTTCTTGTGCTAGGAAACCAACATGCGTATGGATGCATGAGCTTGTGCATTATTACTAGAATTCTCAAGTTCTGTAAATGGGACATAGTTATTGCACTTGATGGTGGTTTAAGGCTGGAACTTGACTTTCAAGTCCAGAATGAGTTTGCAAGGCTTTGAGTAGAGCCAGTTAATTAAAGAGAATACCTACTGATGAATGTTTTCATGTGCCTGAATGCTGTTTAGGGGCATTATGAGTCACCAGAGTGTTTAATTATTGATGATCCTGTAGGCAAGTATTTGGTATGTATTAAAAAATTATTCATGGAACTCTTTATTAAAAAAGTTATGTTTTAAATGCTTTTATTAATCAACTACTTATGTAAATTGGTTTGATAACACTGTTCAAAGAGCTGGAATATCATTGCAAATTAAAACAAGTCAAAACAAGTTGGTGAATATTTACCAAGTAACCACATCTGCAGAGCTATTAGGACCTTGTTCAATTTACGAGAGAGTAGAGAAACCATGTTTTAAAGAAAAAACTACTTGAGAAAGTGACTTTAAAACTATGTTGTAGAACTCTCCATTGCTGGAGGAATTATATGCTGGTTCCAGGTGGTGTTTTGTAGCTTCTCTAATATGAATTTTCCTAGTTATGCTGGTTACAGATTAAAGTTATTTTCAGATTTACAGAGAAGCCTGTTTTGTTTACCTTAGATAGCGATACTGATTTAGATCTGACTGCAGTACTATGGATGTGAATGATGGTCTTTCTCCTAGAAGTTAAAGATGGAAACTTAAGGAATACTACAAGAAACTGTGCGTGTGCACAGGGAAGAGTTAATTTGCCTTCTCAGCCACTCTAGGGAATTTCAAGCCCAAGTCTGCTCCTGTTGTGCTTCTTACTGATGGATCTGCCCATGCTAAATAAGAATGAAGGCACATATAAGGGGTCTTTAGTTAGTGTTTCACATACAGGGTTCAAGGTATATAAACAATGTTATGTTTACTGACCTTACATAAACCTAACCTGTATCATCACTTGAGTGGTGGAATTACTAACCACTGACTTGATACAAGTCATTGTGCTTAAACTTTGAGAAGTGAACACTTACCTTGGGTTGTTCAAAAACAGTTTTCACTAGTGGTAACTGCACTTCTACTCAACTCTTTTTTCCAAAATCTCACTCTGGACTAATTATTGTATGGAGTAATGATTACTAGCTGGAAAGCTGCTTGTTTATTTGCATCAAAGAAATTGGATAACTGTTGTCTCTGACAAGACATGACTATGGATGATTAGTTCTTTTATGAATATATACCTGATCTTTTTCTTGAATTGTTTTTGTGACAAAACGTTTTTAATGAGAGATAATTCAAGCTTTATACCTAGGTAGTATGCATTATAACAAATTTATCACAATTTGTGGAAAAACATATGTCATCTGCTTGACTTTAACACACAAAGGTGTATTTGAGAACCACAGTGACATTAACTTTGTTATTAATTTCAAGCAGGTTATATTAGTGGGGATGGTGTTTTTGGTGTGGGTTTTTTTTTTTTTAGCAGAAACCTTTAACTTGCTTATGAGCTCAAGCAAATGCTGCTTGCTCTGCTGCTCCTCCTTCCCACCTCCTAGCTATTTCAAATAAGGTTCAGCTGAGTTATAGTCTGTTAAACACTGGAAAAAGCTTCCTAAAGACGTGGTCGATGCCCAGCCTGTTGGTGTTTGAGGTACTGGGACAATGCACTTAATGGAATGCTTTAACTTTTGGCCAGCTCTGAAGTGTCAGGTAGTTAGACTAAAATGATTATGGTATGTCCTTTCCAACTGAAATGGTCTATTCTAAATTCTCATTGCTATACAAGATATCAAATTCTACAGATATCATTAATACAAAAAGCTGGACAGAAATGGATTGGCTTTGCTCATCTTGTAGGAAAAGCTGTTCAGCTCCTGTGCCAGAGACCCAACAACATGATACCACAGGGGGAGCTACTTGTTGATAGCTGCAGCAGGAGCATTACCAGGAAAAAACAAGTTAACAAGCTGGTCTCTTTGCATGTTTTGGTGAATTCCAGGAAAGTGCTGGCAGACTGTCTGGCTGCAGTATTTCAGCTGGCGCACATACCTGCTGGGCTGGTGCAGATTACCAGATTCATTGTGTGCATGTTACTGAATAGCATTAAGTTCATTATGATTTTTTTTTTTAATAATCTTGAGTGGAGGTTTAACTGGCAACCCGTATACTATTAATCAAACCAAAAAAGTACCTTGCATCTCCTTCACTAACCTTCACTAGTCTTTATAACTTTAAACTCTGTTAGTCCAGTTCCCATTCAGTGATGCACTTTTTCATGCCTTAAGCTGACCTGAATAAAATTTTATGAACAGAAAAATCTAGCAGTTATTCTTCCTCAACATAAATGCATTCCAATTTCTACAATTTGATTTCCACTTTATTTCATGCACACTGAAACAAAGAATTCACTGGGTTTATCTAGGTAATACCTCATGAGTTATGAGTCCCTCAATGACCTCAAACTCTAAGCATTGAATGAAGAAAAACTCTTAAATTACCCCTCGACCAACTATTTCTTCTCTGTCTGCTTATTCACACTTACTTGCCAGTAGTCCACAAGGGTTATGCTTTTAGGCCAAAGTAATTGTTTTATTTTTAAGAGTTGAGCAGGTTATTTTCCTTTCATAAAACTTAAACCAAAACACAGCCCTATTTTTCATGGGGCTAAACCTGAGATCTTATGAAGTGGAAGAGGAGTTCAGTTCAGTGTGGGGAGAACCACACAAGCTTAGTTAGGCACCTCAAATGTAATTAGAGGAATGAAGTTATGCATAGGTTTCTTAACAGCTTTCGATAGCTGTGGTGCTGTGGTTACTTAAATTGTTTGAACTAGTTCTTCAGAAGTGGAGAGATTCAAGTATGAAGATGTGAGTGCTAATAGATAAGACCTGTAAGACTAGAAAATTATTAGTAGCACTGCTTTTGATTATGTATTTTGTTGCTGTGCTGTTTTGTCTCAAAACTGAATTCCAGAAAATTGAAAGGCAGGTTTCCTTGGTTTACAGGACGTTTTTCATTAGTTTCAGTATGTCTTGGTATTTATGAAGATGACAGTGCCAGTAGGAATATTAAATTACAGAGGTAACTTTGAAAAGGTCAGCAGGTCTGACATGCAATTTGTCTTGTTCCATTAGGCTTTATATTGACATGCTGTCTGTCTAACCAATATGGTAATCACTCCAGATATAAATGATGTGTGGGAAGTTATTGCATGTTTTTGTTTGTAAAACAATCAGAAACCTGAACAGCTCTAACGACAAAGCTAATAAACATTTAAGCTACAGTATATGATTCTGTTTTGGCTTGGGCCATTAACTCTTGTAGTTTACATGATGTAACAGTTTAATAGACAAAGGAAGTGTCCAGTTGTGGCATCTGTAAATAAGTTAAGAAATACTATCTGTTTTTCATTACTTATCTGAATGAACAGATATCCAGAATTAGTCAGAAATGCATGAGGCAGACTCACTATATCTTCCTTAATCTAATGCCTGTTGCTATGATTCAGCATCATATTGAAAAACTCAAAATATATTGACTTGTACAGTCCCCCAAAATGTTTGCTCCACATATTAAATATATCTACTGTTTAGTGGAATATAAAGAACAGCTGTCTACACTGATTTGCTAGGAGAAATGAAGGAGGGATAAGTGCCTCAAGTTGAAATAAAATAGGTGTAAACAGCAAATAATTCCAGAGAAGTAGAATTTCAAATCGATTTCAATTATCTATGGCTTGCCAACATCCAAGGATTTTCTTAATTTGCTGTAACTTTGTTCTAACAATTCTGAAGTTAAATCAGAAATGATGAGAAAGATCACCTCCTGTTCTTTCTCATGCAGTCACAGCAACCTGTCTGATTATTTCATGGAATGGACCTTCTTCATCTTAATGAAACAGGAACACTCAGTTATAATTCTAGAGTGCAAAAGAACATTGCAGGAATTCAAGTCAATTGGAATAAAACCTACGAAGGTATACTTCTTGTTGTCCTAATGCTAGTAAGGAACATAAGAGATTAGTATTTGAAACAAACAACTAAGCTGCTGTAATCTTTCAAATCATATTTAAAACTAGTGTTTGAACCTCCTTTTGTAGACTATTTTTTCTTCAATGCTATTGAATGTTTGTCTTAATCCTCTTTTAACACTCATTTTTGGAGTCCTTGCTGTTTTCAGTGACTGAAGTATTGCTGTTATTTATTAGGTAATAGAGTAAACATGTAAAATTCTAACTTACTTAAGTAATCACTTTTACGGGTATATAAATTATTTTAAAACTGCTTTAAGTATTTTCCTCTCCTATCAAAGCACTTTTAATTGCAAGTAATTTACCTTACTGCCATTTGACTCTCAAGCAAGAAAGCAGCTTTGCTGCAGGAGGATCTCCTTCGAGCTGGGTTGTGCAACCATTTTTCAGGAGTGTCAGTCAAGGGAATAAAACCAAGGTACTTTGCTCATAGAAGAGAGGCTCTAGCCTCACCTGGGGGTGTCTATGGTGGGACTGTGTCCCTGACAGGTCTGATTCTTTCCTTGTGTGTTTGTGGTTTGTTTTTGGGTTTGTTTGGTGGTGGGTTTTTTTTTGGTTTTAGTAATGAAACCTAAACAATAATTCTTAGATGAGGCTAAAAAGATGCTGCTTCCCTCAATAGAAAATGGCTATAGATATTCAGTAATCCTTGTATATTGTATTTGGAACTAAGAAAGAAAATATTTGCTTGTGCTTCAAGTGGCCCTGAACTATAGGAACACATCCTGTGTCCCTCTGTAACTGCAAAGGATGCAGTGCTGCTCAAGAAATGCTAGCTCTGTTTCTGCTGCCAATAAGCTTTGCAACATCAGGCAAAACTTAAATTCTGTTCACATCATAGATGCCTCAGCACTAATTGACTAAGCAGAAGTGCTAAAAAAGGTGTCCCTCTGAATATAAAATGGCAGATCAAAAGATAAAGAATGCTCTTCAAAACTCTTGCTGTTTTCTATGCCGTCCCTGTCCTTGGGGATCAAAGTAAACAGGTGAGGAGGAGTGTTCAAATACTGCCAAGATCCATTTGTGAAGTAGAAAATAGAAGTATCTCATTAACTGTGGGTCTTGCTTCTCTGTAAGCTACTCAGAAAATTTTGAATAGATCAGAAGAGAACTATTCAAATGTTCCATTGACTGGAAAAATCATTCTTTTGGGACCACTGGGGATTTGTCTATGACTTTAACCAGTCCTGAGAGACAATAGAGGTATAACTGCTTTTAAGGAGGGAATATATCTGGAACGTAAAAGCTCTTACTCTAGTACAGCAAAACTTTAATAAGAAAGTTTCTGTTTGGGAAGCTGATCCAAGGCAAGACTGGCATGTCTAAACAAAAACCAATCTTGTCTCCTCTTCCCTCCCACAAAAAGACTAAGATTATTCCAAAGGCTAAAATAATAAATATTAAAAGCCCTTTTGGAAGAGACAAATGATAAACTTAGTTCAGTTCTTTTTGTTTTGGCTTTTACTGACTGTGGCCCCTGAAGGAGGAAGACTGTAAGACTTACATGAATAATCAGTTTTGAACGCAGTAAGTTAATCTTATGCCCTGTATGCAAGCACCTCTGAGAACTAGGTTAGCAGCCTCTGGAAGGACTGTCTTTCAAAAAGATATCCTTCCCTGCTTCACCTACAATGCAGAACTTGTTTTGTCTGTAAGTTAACTGCCAAATGTGTCAACACACTGTGCAAGCCTTTCTACAAAAATTGGCTGTCTCTGTACTCATTCCCTCCCCATCAGACCATCTGCTGTTGGACACTCTTGGGAGTCTTAAATGAATTGAGAGTGCAGACCCACAAAAGATGGCAGCTTGGTGTTTGGGTGGATTTTTTTGGGCATGATTTGCGGTGGGAAGGGAGAAACTTGGTGTTGTTCTGCATCCCAGGAAAGATAAAGCATCCAGACTGCAGGACAACTTGGTGTGGGTTTTCTCTGAGAATCACTCATTTTATACTTTGAAGTGATTTTGATGGGGGATAAATAACAATGTATTTTGAAAGAAGTGAAACACATGATTCCTGGAATATATTAACACATCACACTAGCTGGCATTTTCTGTCAGGAAAAAATTTGAAGTTCTGTCAAAACTGACCATATTTCAGCCTTAGTTCAAGGGAAGGCGTATTCTAGGAGCATGCACACTTGATGAGGTCTCTAATTGAAATGATAGTAAATGCTTAGTATTCACTCCTTGAAGGTCGTTCCATCATTAAGTTTTTTTATGCATTTAGCAGTTGACAAAGATATCACAATATCTCAGCATTTTGGGATCAATTGGGCCAGGAATGGGTGCCCTAAGCTAAAGGTAGTATTAGATAAACTGTTCTTGAGAAAATTTTGGCAAAAGAGCTTTTCAGTGACCTGTGTGTCTGACAGCACAGCAGGTTTGCGTGTAATGACTGCTGTTATCATTCATTGCAAGGGATACCCAAGTAGAAGGGCTCCTTGATTCTGGCAATAGTTCTAAATTTCCATGGAAAAAAAAACCAACCCACAACCCCACAACACTATCATATAGAAGCAGCAGCAACAATGTGTAAAGTATATGGATAACTGATACTGAGCAGTAGTTTGATGCAATGGCAATCTTCCAGTGTTTTTAAAATAATAAAGGAAAAGTGACAAAATCATGAATCCAGCCCATGTGGGCTCTGCAGTTGATATGGGTAAAATTTCTATGCTACTAACACTAAACACCTCCAACATCAATAGTCAAGACCTTTGCATTACCTCTTGTCTTGGTTTTAATTGGGGTGGAGTTAGCCTCATACTAACTACTGTGAGGAAAACATTATTCTTCTCAACACAGCCAAAACACTGATAGCATACTAATATCTTAAGTGTTGCTAAGCAATGTTTATGTCAACTCAAGGGCTTCTTTCAGTCCTTCACTTGTGTTCCCAGCTTCTTTGCTACAAGAAGTTGGGAGGGGACACAGGCACAGGACAGCTGAGTAAGCTGATCAAAGGGATATTTTATGTCATCAAACATCATGCTCTGTGTATAAATTGAGGTTGGGCCAATGGGGAGGCTCTTTGGCTCTCACTGCTTGGGGACTGGCTTGGCATCAGTCAGTGGGTGGTCAGCAGCTGTATCATTTGTGTTCTATTCCATATTGTTAGTATGTATTGTTAGTATTCTTCTATTGCATAGTGTTAGTAGTAATATAGTATTATTAGTATTGTTAGTATTACTGTCATTATTTTATTTAATTTCAATTATTAAATTTCTCTTATCTTATCCCATAAGTGTCCTTGTCCTTTTCTCTGATCCTCCTCCACATCCCACTGGGGAGGAGGGAGGTGAGCAAGAGGCTGTGTGGTATTTGGTTGCTGGCTGAGGCTAAACCCCAACACATGTAACCCAAGTTATGACAAGTCGAAGCCTCCTTGACAGACCAATTAGCTTAACTAGGACTTGACTGAAATGATTATACTGGGGAATCTGTGCTGCAGTGATGGACTTCTGTGGCAATTTTTCTGTTTGTCTGGTTTTGTCTACACAGTGATTGTGCATCATGTGAAGAATAACAATGCAAACAACTTTCTCTGCTGTTAGAGATCTGAAGTAGGTGGTCCGAATGTATATGGGAAACACTTCTTGAACTGATTAGGTTGTACCTCTCCAAATCAGTATTAGATTTCTGTCATTACCATGGTGTATTAGTTACACTTCCGGTCAGCACAGAAGCCAAGAAAAGGGATTAATTGTTTAATTAATTTAAGAATTTTTTACCAAAATGTTTTGATGTTGGACCAAGGAGAGAGATTATGCTCCATTGGGTTAGTCCTGTCACCAGCACTGACCCTACCATGTAGTATAACACCAGAATCCTGAGCAGAGCTGTGGAGAGATGTGATGGTTTCTGCACTTGCTCTCCCCGATTGAAAGGATACTCAGGGATTCACAGGAGACGTGTAGCTCCTGGGTCCATTTCTGGAGCAGTTCCTGGAGAGCCATAGGGAAAGTACTGCTCATATGACACAGTCCACTTCTGTGGCATGACCAGGTCCTGCCCAAAGAGAACTGGTGGCTGTGGGAGACAGAGCAGTTTGGTTAGGTATGTGAGTGTCGGCACTCCTGAGCCATCAGCAGCTTGCCAGCTGGGCAGTGCTGATGCACTTGGCTATGTGGGACTGAAGCTCCAGGCTGCTGAAATAGAAACTGGGAAAGATGAAATACCTTCTTTTTACTTTCCTGTCCCCATGCACACCTGGAAGATATCTATTTAAATACCAGCTAAATGTGTGTTGGTCCCCCCTCCTTCTGCCCAGTTGTGGTCATGAAATAGATTTTCAAAATATTATTTGCAAAGAGAAGTTGCTAAAAGCTGTGCCAGCCTTTCAGCTGGGGAGTTACAGGGACTGTTGCTGGTGGGATGCTGGTAGGTGCTTGTGTTGGGATAGTATGCATAAAGGTAGTAGCAGGTTGTATGTGAAGAGGGGAGAAGAATGTAGACACTCAGTTATAACAATGGTCAGCATGAATTATGGAAGAGTTGAGAGTAGGGGCTGCCAGCATGAATATAATCTATTCCATGCATATAGCATTGTGGGAAGGTAAGGTACAGACAGAAGAGGAGTTGTGTTTGGGGAGGAAGGGGGTGAATGCTGCTAAGTGTTTGGGTGGGTTTTGATGGAAATCTGCATCATCCCAATTGTCACTTCCAGTTCTAGAATTAGAAGAGGCAGACAAGTGTTTGTGCCATCTGTGCTGGTGAGACCAGGCAGTGTGTATGGGAACTGAAGGGCCCGTCCCTGCTGTGGTCCCTCTGTCTTGCACGAGGATGCTGATGAGCCATTTGGGTTGTGCAGTAGGCAATGGCACTGTGAACACTACTAATGGTATGAACTTCTAGTCTGTCCCTCAGAGTTACCATCTTGTGTTCAAACAGCTGGTCACATGTTGCACTGAGATGGTTGTCATTGCAAACTGGGTCTATGACCTATAATCAGAGAGGGAAAGCAATATTTTGTGTTTTACAGTATACATAGAGTGTTGCCAGTAGCTGTCTCTAATTTCTGGCAAGAAGAACATGTCTTAAGAGCATTGCTATTACCCCAAACTAGAAAGTTTCCCATGGGAACTCCAGATACTAACAAAATTAATCTGCTGTGAAGCCCCTAACTGAGGGCAGCTTGCATGGCTCCAGCCTGAAGAATGAGGCAAGACTACAGACATGCCATACAAGGCATCTAAAGATGTCTGACAAACATGATGAGAAAATGCAGGAATAGGCAGAATATCCACGGTATCCATGGCAGGTGTCAGGATGTTGTCATGCCTGCTGCCAAGCACAGAACAAGGTGTTCTGAAAGGTATCCTGCCCTGCTGTCTGTTCCATCAATGGGGTGCAGTGAGTGTGGTCACCTGTGGGGTTGTGGGGATTAGTAAGGGCCAAAGCATGTCAGAGTTGTCCTGAGCCAGGGATGGCTACTGATAATTTGCAACTTGAATGCAATGACCATATTTTGGGGGTGACTTTTAGCTGTGTGGATATGAATCGGTCTGTGTCATTGGCCCAAGGGTCTGTGGCCTTCTTTCTGTCTATGTATACAAATTTGTCTGGGCTTAGTGAGCTTTATCTCTTCAGCTGGATCTCCAAGTTTCCATTCTCAGACCTGTAACTACATGTCTTTAAGAAAGTGTACAAAACTGGTGCAGTATGAAAGAATAAGAAAAGAACAAGTTATAAGGAAAGGGAGTCTGTGCAATCATTGACTTGTCAGCTTAACTTCAATTAAGAGAAAAACTCTGGAATGGGAAAAAAAGTCAAGCCATCTGTAAGCTCCTGGAAAATCATCAAAGAGATGAGTAACTGCCAACATGGCCCATTTGTTCAACCCAGTTCCCTTTTGTGACAGAGTAATTGGCCAGTGGATAAAGGAAACGCATTAGATGTCACATTTTGAGATTAGTGGAGCCTTTGCTACTCTCTTGCATTGCACTTTTGCAAATATGCATGTAAATTAAATTACAGGGTGAAAAGCCAAACCAGTTGGATAATCATGCCCAGAAAATTAATCTGATATCTGACCCAACAAAAACATTAAATTGAGGTTTCACAGGGTCTTTTGAATGGAATAGTGAGTTAAACTATTATCTACAATTTTAGTAGCAAGCTAGAAGGAAGCAGACTGGCCTGTCTCAGTCTTTCTTATAAGCCCCCTTTAAGTACTGGAAGGCTGCTTGAAGGTCTCCCTGTAACCTTCTCTTCTGAGGCTGAACAAGCCCAACTCTCTCAGCCTGTCCCCATAGCAGAGGTGCTCCAGCTCCCTGAACATCTTCATGGCCTTCTCTGTACTCATTCCAACAGGTCCATGCCCTTATGCTGGGAGCTCCAAAACTAGATGCAGAACTGCAGGAGGGGTCTCATGAGAGCAGAGGGGGAGAATCCCCTCCTTCGACCTGCTGGCCACGCTTTTCTGGATACAGCCCAGGATACAGTTGGCTGTCTGGGCTTCAAGTGCTCATAGTCAGCTCATGTCCAGCTTTTCATCCACCTGTACCCCCAAGTCCTTCTCAGCAGGGCTGCTATCAATCCCTCTATCCCCCAGCCTGTATTTATACTGGGGGCTGGCCCGATCTAGGTGTAGGATCTTGCAATTTAGAGGAGGAAGTGTAAGGTGTTGAACTCAGTTGGGACAATCAATGGAGCAAATATGTGATGGGCTGTTCAGAAAGCTTCCTAGAAAAGCAGATGGGGAATCATGGGATTTAGGATGTGATATGAATCTGAAGCATCAGGCTCAGTTTTTGGCTTGGGAAGGAAGCAAATGTTATATCAATAAACATTTTTATTGCTTTCAAAATACAGAATGTACTCCCATTCTGCTCAGTGTTATCAAGGCCTTAGCTGTATTCATATGTTCAGTTTTTGGGCAGTACACTTCAGAGAAAATGTGGGCTACTTGGAGACTTTCCAGAGGAGAAAGACTGGAGGGATATCTGGTTTAGAACTGCTAATCTTTGATTAGAGAAGGCTGAATGCAGTAGGTGTTCTAATAAATAAAATCTGTTGTGAATCTCTTCAAGCCTGTGCTGCACAGAATGATAACTTTTGTTGATGGGTTCAAATTGTAGGAGGGAAGGTCACTGTGCATTTTTATTTTCTTCCTTTCCTGAGCTAACTGGAAAGGTTGTGTGAAACACTGATGGATAGCTGGGAGAGTCTGTGGCATTTCTGCTTTGGAGAGCTCACATGCGAGTCTTAATCCAGTGTTTTGTCACTTTTATGAAGAGCTAGTTGTCTAACAGTTTTCATTGTAATATTGCTAGGTTATATAAGGGAGAAACTCCTAACACATTAAGTCAAAATTATTGCCTTGGTGTCAGGAGCCTTCCAGGCTGAATTTTAGTCTGGGTAAGGAAAGAAAGACCTTCAGCCAAATAGAAGAAAACAAAATGGGAGTATCCTGAGTTCGGGGCTGTGCCTGGACATTTAACAAGAGGAGAAAGTATTGGAAACTGTGGCATTCCAGGCTGCCTTGTTCTATTTGACACCTTGCATGTTACCAAGATGCTGCAAGGTCTGACTGAAATATTGTACCCTATTTGACTATTTGTATATAGCTGCACAACATATGTTAGGAACAAGATAAGGAGCATCTGTGCAGTGTAACACAACTCTCAGGCCTCAGGGCAGCTGATACCTGCAGGAAAACAAGTGATATAGTGGTGATACAACCCTTTCGCAATCAAATGATGTGAATGGCAGCTACTCAGACTCCCGTCATAATCCATCTGCTGTAAGTCCTGGCTGTCCAGTGACTGGTGACAGTTCAGATGGTAGGGCTCACAGGGAGATGAGTCTTCTCTACTGTTTTGGATTCTCACAAGGTAGTGAATGCTGAAGAGGTGCTTCTGTGTCTTCCCTTTGCTGAAATTACAGGCCTGGTCACTTCCTGCAAACCTGTTGGGTGTCATCCAGCATTTTAGAGGAGCAGATAATGTCTGCCCAGCATATGTTCATCATGCTGGAGTGGGGTGCAGATTATGTACAACAGTATCTAGACTATGCACTGAGCTTCTTCCACATTAGTGTGATAGTAGGGTTACAGCCAGCCCATCCACAAAAACAGGCCATTCAGCCTTTATCTATGTCTGCAGTACTTGGCTGTTCTAGAGGAAACAATGATGTTGTTGGGGTGATTATAGTCCTTCTATGATTTGGTGCAGAAATTTTAAGATTTGGGGAAATTGCAATGATGAACCTTCCCCCCC
>NW_010245531.1:26762-69066 GCF_000690775.1 Eurypyga helias | reverse complement strand
CCCGCCCCCCCCAATAAAAACCTGCAGAAGCATGGCCAAGATACCAGGCTTCATGCTGCCACTGCCCTGTCCTGCTGGGGGAAGGCAGAACAGTTTGTGCAGGACACTGGAGAGCAGCAGCCTTTATTTCCATTGCTTTCAGCTGAGCACATCTCTTCATTCTGGTGCAGCTGGCCTGACTGCATAGTGGGTTACAAGCAGGTATATGATTATTAATCTCTGTTCATGTCCTCACTTGGCACCAGAAGAGAGGACTGTGTGTAGAGGATTCAGTAACTTTTACCTAGAGCACAGCTAGGTAAAAGCACTTGTTCCACCTATTCCAGACTAGCAGACCTTTAGTGGCAAACATGTTTTGGAGTTTATTTTACTGCAATCCAAATGGATTAATGGGTCAGGTACTAACTACTGGAAAACTAGAGATAACTCTTTGTCATGAGGGATCCTCAAAACTTGTGTTGTATTTTCAGCTTGCAGCTCAAGGTCCAGCTTGAAAGATGGGGGCTGCTCTCGCCGGAGACAGCTGCTCTTAGGTGGGTTAGGGGTAAGACCAACTCAGAGGTAGTTGTGCCCAGTGAAGGTTTAAGCAAAGCTGTTCAGGGTAACATCGAAGCAGGTGCCCACGTGAACTTGGTGCTTTCCATGGGCTAACTTTTCTTCTCACTGTTGGATGATGAAGCTTTCCAATGACCCTAGGCAGTGAGTGTCACAGTTTCGTTAGTGAAAAATGTCATGGTCTGTCTCTCATTTTTAAGCACAGTAACAGCGCAATTTCAACTACATACCAGCAATGAGGGGGGAAAATTTTTTTTTGCTGTCCCACTAGTCAAGCAGCAGTGCACTTTGTCTCTTTAGGAAGAACTTTTATAATCTAGAGAGCTATTCTGTGACTGATTTCCTCAAGCCATTGTCTGAGACAAGCAGCTAGCGTATGCTCTCTTCCCCATGGGCTGGAAGCCATTTAAATCTGCCAACACTTTTGCTTAGCTTTCCTTTTAGAGCAGAGACCGTTGTTGTTATGGGTCTCTGGAGTATCCATATGTTCTCTTAAACTCTCCTAATAGTTTTGGCTATAAAATAGGGACAGTAGCTAAATCTTTTCCCATACTAAAAGTTTAACAAGCTTGGGTATTATTACATTGCTCAGACATGCCCAAGGTCACAGTTCAGTCCCTGCTTCACATTACTTGTGGCTTCACTGGACTTGTGTCCAGGCTCAGTTCATGGAGCAATGCTGGCTTGTGTCAGTCCCCTGACACAGCCCACCTACTCTTTGCACCTACTCTTTGCACTTTTTTGAAAGGTAGTAGCCGTTGAATAACAGATTCTTCTGTCATGACCCCACATCTTATCTAATGGAACTGATTATGCTCTCAGAAATTAAGCAGGAGTCAGCAATTGGAGTCACGGTGGTGAAATTTTGATCAGAAATTATCTGTATGTGGCTTGTTTTTCTCTCTTTTTTTTTTTTTTTTGTTCCCTTGTATTACATTTCCACTGCTTAGTTTATTTTGGCTTTCTCCATAACCCTACTCTGACCTCTGTCATCAGTATGGTATGGTATATTTTCCCCCTGCCTTGTGTATCTCCACTGTTTACTGCACAGAACTGAACAAGATGAATGTTGATCTGAATGTCCCTTCACAGCTATATTTACTGGCAGTGTTTTCCCATGACAAAATCGTTGTGTTCTTTTATCTGACTTTTGACGAGTTCCTAATGTATAATAGGACTCAATTTTCTAACCAGTTACCTTTCTTTCCCCTCCCTAGTTTTCTGTAATAGTTCTGTCCAGAATTAACTTTATATAAGTGGAAACTGTTTTTAGATATCTGCCTAGTGTCTTCCATGACCTTAGACTTCTAGGGGGTTCTTTTGGTCCCTTGCATCCAGAAGAAGGAAAGATATCCAGCCTAGGATACTTGAAGGCAAGCATCGGTGGCCATACCATGCCACTGTTAGTCTTCCTGTTAGAGGAAGACACTTCTCCAGAAGACAAGAGACATGCTCTTTCAAAAGTCATGAAACTGCTGCAGTGAGTTGGATGGGGTGAATACAAGGATACCTGTATCTAAAATTAACTAGGCTGAATTAAATGTTTACCTAAAGAGTTGCCTTGTCTCTGAAACAGGGATTTGTTCATGTGGTGGATCAGCCTCAACTTTTGTAGGACAAAGCAAAGAAGCCCCGAAAACATTGATCACAGAATCACTAAGGTTGGAAAAGACCTCTAAGATCATTCAACCTTGAAAGGGTAGTTCAGAAGAATTTCTACTGAATTGCCTTTTATGTTTTCCTATATAAAGGCACAATTCTTACCCTCATTAACAAATATCAACTGGGAGCTTATATTGATACATTTATGGATTCAAGTGATATTCAGACTCTTATCTGTATCATAGATGTATGCTGGAAAACTGAAGTATCATCATTCTCTCACTAAGTGAAAGGAACTTTGTGTAGATAGCAGATCTTAGGAGGATGTTTATGTACAGTGAATTTGTCTGATATCTGGGTATTAGAACAGCTTTCAGCAGCAAGGAATTCAGGTTCAGTGTAATACCCTGACTGAAATGGAAATGAACTATGTGAGATCCAGAATCATGCCTCTAGTTTGCCAGGGGTGTGAAAATTTAATAAGGAAAAACATCTTCCTTGTTTTGTGAACATTTTTAAAATATCTAGTTGCTATGGCCTGGAATAAAGGAAGTGAGTATAAGGCTGTCTTGTCTGATGGAGTTCTTGTTTTGATTCTATTCCTCATGGTGATAATTCTTACCAAACAGCATTTGACATATGTGAGACTCAGCAAAAACCTTCAAGCTTAGTTGTTTTTCTGCTGCTATTCATACATCCTAGAAGTGGCATATTAACAATGAGCGACAGAAAAACTTACCTATACCAAAATGCAACCACTCCCAGATATGTACAAGAGAGAGCAGACTAACTGGTCTATTAGGAGAAAACATCAGGAATGTTCAGGGTTTTTTTTTTGACTTGACTTTTAACTTATTTAACTGGAATATTTGATACTTATTTTGATGAGTAATTTGCTTCATTCATATTAAATGTTTTCTAGGTGTTAAAAATAATTGAACACCAGTTTTCTGCATATATGCTGCAAGCATATGAAGAAATGAGCTATCTTATATTTTTTAATTTTAAAATTATTTCAGTTAAGAAATAATATTGGATGCCTACAGCATTCTTTCAGAATAACCCATGTCTATGTTTTTCACTGGGTTATGTTTGATAGTTGTATTGCATTCAGTTGTAACAAATATCGTATAACTTGAAGAATTCAACCATATAGCAGTGTCATGACACTGAAAATAATTAAAACACCTAAAATATAATCTCGGGTACCAGTTAACTTAAAGGCTAATGAACAGTGTAAGTGTAAGTTTATTTTTTCTCTAAGTGAATATTAGTATTTATTATCTCCTCTAAGAGGCAAGTCTGCTATCAAATTAATGGACTCTAACAGAAGACTGAAATGCCAGCCCCCAGTGAATTTAGCCTGGTAGTTCAGATCACAGAAAACTAATTCCTCATTCTCCTAGGGGAAAGGAAAAGGAAAGACTTCAACCACAAGAGACACAATCTGCCCTATACTGAGGAACTGTATCAAATCAAGTATCTTCCTCCCATACCTGGTATTGATTTCTCCAGATTTTATCCAGCAGTTATGTCAGTTCTGTGTCTCAAAATTCTTAATTGTGGTGACATTTCTGATTAAATACCCTAAGGACAGCCTTTTTGGATAATAAGAATGCACAAGAAAAAATGTACAGTGCTTTTTGCACTAGAAAGTAACCTTTTGTGATCAGAGAAATAGATTGGCCAGAAACCAGCACTCAAATAATTACCTCTATGTGGCATAACTTCTTATATGGAAGGAATTAGGCAAGAGAGAGGTGGTTGAAGTGCTGTGATGAAACAACCGTGGTTTTGAGGTGATAGTGCATCAGATGTGTTATCAGAGTGAAGCACAATGTACTTCAACTTCTGGTATTTGTTACAGAAAATATTCCAGTAAGGACACATGGCACACTTTTTAAAAACACCTTAATGTCTCTTTCAGTGTTATTTCTCTGCTTTCTGAAATGGAGCTACTTGTCATGTGAGCTAACAAATTTTGAAGTCTTAGCCAGTTGTAGTTTTGTATCTTACATTGAAACTAAATTCTATTATAAAAGTGCTGTTTCAGACTTATGAGTCTTGGGAATTTTTCCTCCTCCCTACACTCCTTCTGGAAGTGGCCACAGCTACTATGTTAATAGTTTTTTCTTGTCTTGCCTCTGAATGCTGTTGTTACTGATAGCTTCTGAGGAAAACATTATTTTTGAGCCAAAAATAACTCATCACTAAATCTGGATTCATTTAATACTTCTATCAGTTGCTAAATCAAAGAGGTTGCAACCTTTATTTCAGTGTTGTCAGTACATGTCTCTTAAACCCTTGCCAATTTCTATCTGAAGAAAATAAATCGTAGTTGAGCAAACTTATTTATGACATTTTGAGGTTAAATAGTTTTGGAGCCACATCTTGTTAATTTTTGAACAGTATTTTTTAACTGTGGCCTGTGTGTATTAGTGTTTACTGTTGAGCATCTTTTGTCATTTGACTTGGCGAATGAAAAACGCGTGTTGCGTTTTTGAGGAAGTCTCCGTTTGGATGCTTTCACTTTCAAACTTCTTTTGAAACTTGCATGCTGCTTTACCACAGCATGTAACTAGGACAGTGGCACCTTCAAGAGTGATGTGAGATGACACAGAACCAGCTTCTCCAGGTATCTTTTACCTGAGCTGAATCACAGTTAACATGCGAATCAGATTATAGCCAAGGACACTCAGCCTTCAGCTACTGCCTTCAGGTTTAGACCTGTTTAGCCTCCAAAACTATTTAGGATAGAGGCTGTGTTTCTCTATTTTTTTTCTGTATAGAATCCAGCAGAGTTTCAAAGAGTTGCTGTGATGCTAATAGTAATTCCTGTTTCCCAGTGTAGACAGCTCTAAAGCTGGTTCAAGGTGAAGGCTCCTGCCTAGTTTAGGAGAAGGAAAATATTGATCTTGTATCTCCAGGCTATTTATTGTGCAGAGACCTGTTATCCATAGTTAAATCTGTAACTGCAACACTGCTATCTTTAGGGCTGGCTTTAATTGGATTGTCACTTCTAAGGCAAGAGGAAAAAAGCATACTCTCTCACATCTTGGAATTAAACTTAAGAAGAACTGATATGTTTTAAAATCTGAAATGTCTCAGTTTAAACGCAGACTTTGTGGTAGATGGATGAGTTTTGTTTGTTGTTTTTTTTTTAGTACTTCAAGTAAATCTATGCAGTACTTCACTGAGCCTCTTTGACTGCCAAGCAACATCTGTTTTAAGGACTAAGTATTAAACACTAGCAGATATCGTGGTTGACCTATATAATAGACCATCTGCAAGTTAGAAATAAATAGCAGGTTAAGGAAATACCCACCGTTTGAAATGTGTAACATTCTTGGTTAGCAATGCCCATAGGAGAAAAGAAAATCAGATGTGACAGATGAAGTGTATATACTCCTAAATAGCAAGAGTAATCCCAATGTTTGGGGGTGTGGGAAGCATGCTGGGGGTGAATATTCTTTTCCTTGCTTTTTGTGCATCAGTTCATTCCCTCTAAATTCACTCACTTGATCACTATCCTATCTTTCTTTAAGGCTGTTTTGCCTCCCATCCCCCTTTCCCCCCCCTGGATTATGAACTGCTTCCCTGGTGTAGAAAAACTTTGACAGTATACACAGAGTTGCTCACTAAGAAAGGTCTGTATCATTCCTCAGGCAGTTCTGTGGGAATTTGTTCCATGGACAATCAAAATTTCAGCTTCTTTACAATTTTGATGTGGAATGAAACTTTGAAATTCAGCAACAGATGCAAAATGTCACACAGGCATTGCTTCAGATAACCCCTGCCTTTTGGTAGAATTTGAGACTTGTTCAGATATCATCTGGGGATAATATCATAGAATCATAGGGTCGTTTGGGTTGGAAGGCACCTTTTAAAGACCATCTAGTTCCAACCCCCCTGCCATGGGCAGGGACACCTTCCACTAGACCAGGTTGCTCAAAGCTTCATCCAGCCTGGCCTTGAACACTTCCAGGGATGGGGCATCCACAGCTTCTCTGGGCAACCTGTTCCAGTGCCTCACCACCCTCTCTGGGAAGAACTTCTTCCTGGTATCTGACCTAAATCTCCCTGCTTTCAATTTAAACCCATTACCCCTTGTCCTGTCACTACAGGCCCTTGTAAAAAGTACCCCCCAGCTTCCTTGTAGCGCCTTCAGGTACTGGAAGGTGCTATAAGGTCTCCCTGAAGCCTTCTCTTCTCCAGGCTGAACAAGCCCAACTGTCTCAGCCTGTCCCCATAGCAGAGGTGCTCCAGCCCTCTGAGCATCTTCGTGGCCCTCCTCCATCATATAACTATGGAAACTAAATCTCACTTATATGGAGATGTTCTAAATGCCATTTAGACTCTTTACCAGACTAGTGACAATAGCAGCAGGTGTCTCCCACTAGTGTTTTAAAAACACAAGGGTCTGATTGTCTTTGTATACTGTGTCTGCCTGATAAATGACACCCTTATTGTTCCCCCAGGTCTTGTTCTGCTTGGTTTCTGGAGCAGAGAAGTTATGAGTCCAGAGCAGGGTCCAAGACAAAAATGTATTACCAAGAGAACTGAGGAACTATTAAAAAAAACAAACAAAAACCCACAACTCCAAAAAAAGAACCAAAAAACCCCAAAACACCCAAAACAAACCCAACCAAACATCAAACAAAACAAAAAACCAACCTGCAAGTCAGTGAGCATGGGCTTGGGGCTCCTAGGCTTGGCCTGAAGTTTTAAGTTATAATCACCTTAAGCATCAGTACTTGTTGCTTAAATGATATGAACTAAAATAAATGTTCTAAAAGGGTGCTGCTTTTGGCTGAGATAGTTAACTTTCTTCATAGTAGCTAGAAAAAATAAAATACCGTAACCATAAAATAATGCTTGTTGTTGTTCTGTATATTCACGTTTTGGTGAGTACAGAAGTGTGTTAATGGAACTCAAAGAAGTTCTGAATTTCTGACAAGTTTGAGAAATGTCTTAACTTCCAACTTTTCCATAGAACAACATATAGGTATAAAGCCTGGGAAAAGAAATGGTGGCCACTTTGGTGAAAACAACATAGGAGCTCCTAAAAGAGGATAAAATATTGGGGTGTGTGGGCTTTTTTTTTTTAAGGATCCTGAGTGTGTTTTGTGAAACTGTTTTTCTCAGCTTTGGGAATTGAAAAGTTGAGTAGATTGAATTGATATTCATGTGGAGTACTTGCAGAAACTATTCTTTTTTCATAGCCTATTCAATTTAAATGCAAAATCACCATTTGGTTTGGAATGTAATGATTTACTTACGGTCAAACTAATCTTTTTTTTTTTTTTCTTTTACTGTGGACAAAACACTTCAGCCTCAAATTCATTTTTGGCAGCTGTAAAAATGCTTGTGTTTTCTATTCTCCATGCCAAGACTGACATGTGAAAAGAGAACATTCCAATAATGTTCTTTCCACAAATTATGTCTTGCGCTTCCCATGTTGGTTAGCACTTTGTTTTTCTAGTCCTTTGGGAGGTCTTGGCATTTCCTTGTCTCTTCTTATATAGGTGGTTTTATATATTTTTAACCTTTTTTTTTTTTTTAAAGTAAGTATTCCTTTTTAGATCCAAGACTCAGAATCCTGTAAAAAAATACTACATGTTGCTTAACAGCCTTAATAGGCTTTTATAATCAAGCTGCCAAAAAAAAAATCCCATTTGTGTGAGAATTCTGAAACATGAAGACAACAAAAAAAGTATAAAATTGCTTGTTTTCAGTAAACTAATGAGCTTGAAGAATCTGAAAGTGAGTTTACTGCTTATCCTTCTAAATTCTCCAAGTATTTTGCTGACTCCTAATATTTAGCTTGTCAAGCAATGTCTGAATTTGGCTTGTTCTAAACCAAAGTGTGTTTGCCTCTTGTGGGAGCACAGAAACTGATTAGTGCAATAGTTGTCATATTCTTTTCTCTGTCTAAAATCCTAATTCCTATTTCTTCCATGGGTGTTCATTTTATTTTAGGAAAATTTTATCATCTAAGATGATGAAAGCTACAATTTTCTCAGCAGGCTGTCAAACAACAGTTCTATTATCTTGTCACTTACAGATGAATAAAATGTCTGTTAGAACTAATAATAAATTTGCCTTGATTTTAATGAGACTAGTGACTTCTTGCTACCTCAAGGAAGACTCCAGAATACTATAGGAAATGCAAACTGAGAAGGCAGTGAATGTCACTTTAGCCCATCTTATGTTACATGGGAAAGCCATTACAATCCCAACATTGTTATTGATGTATGTAAAGTAGGGAAAATTTAAGATCCGCCTGAATTAGTGCTTATCATACTTAAATCACAGTAGTTAAATAATATGTGAGTTTGAGTATGCTAACTCCTGTGGACTGCTGGGTGCAACAATTAATATGATAAGGGATTCACTGTAAGATTTTACCACTACTATTTGCTTTTTGTTGGTGTTTTTTTTTTTTTCCCCCTTCTCGCTGTGAATATTCCTAAAAGAGTTTTTTTTTTTTATGTTCCTTTAAATGTTTCAGGAAGAATGTCATGTGAGCATGCTCAGTATAAATACATAAATATTTCTATTTCAGATTCTCTTTTGGGTTTGGGAATGAGGTTAGTCAAGGGAGGGGGAGGGCGGGAGGGGTGGCAGAGAAGGGAGATCATGCAGTCATCTGGAGAAAAGATTAAACACTCTTTGATCACAAGCAGTAGGACTGATCTTCCCTTACTGTGTCCTGCAGCTCCGACTTTAAAGTCCTAGAGCTGAGAAATACACAGCCTTCTCTTCTTTTTCTCCAGTACCAGCTTATACTACCTGAAATGTGGAGGACTGGCTTTACAGGAAGGTCTGAAGCAGGATTGCCTTGCCTAGAGTGCAGACCCGTCACTTACACAGCTGTGCAGATGTATCTAGTCTTCATGGGGCCACAGATGAAATCAGAAGGTCTGTAAAACAGTGATCCTATGATGTCCCACCTCATTATGGGGTTTGGGTTGGAAAGTTTTATGTAAAGCTGTAAAAACTTGGAAATGGCTGAATTGTCTTGCACAAAACACTGTCCTTCCACTGGTGGCTTTTTGTGTAGTGTGGCCCCTGGATCATGCAGACCCTTGGAGTTTAAGGATTGCTAGCAGATGCCTTTACTCCTGTGTAGTACATGGGAAAAGTTAGGTAGCACAGAACAGATTGGAGTCATCCTGGTCAGGCTGTGGGAAATATTAAAGGCAGGGAAACATCCTGAGCTGTGTCGCTAAGACATCTAACTTAACCATGCATCCCCTTTTGATTCAGGGCCTAAAGAAAGGACACTCCTGCTGCCATCTGGACAGCAACCAGCTATCCTGTTCGAGTGTGAACCCACTCATTATTCTTATCCTATGCCAGAATATGGGTTAAGTTTTCTTTTAACAAACACTATGTCCATGACTGTCTATGTAAAGTTACCCCCAGCCCTTTCAATTGTGCTGTCTAAGTAGTCCTGAGCTCTATCTTCATCTTTGTGTCTTGATGAATGCTTCACAGTCCTGGCTTGATCTGAAATTTAGAGGGTCTGAGCTCAGTAGTGTCTCATGTATGTTGCTTGGAAGTGATTGAATTTGGTCCTGGGGAGCCTGTTTGTGACTTCAGCTTTAGCAAGTGATAGTAATACATTCTCATCAGAAAAACTTAACAGTTCTAATCACAATAATCTTGGAAATAGAATCCCTTCCAATTTCTCCATCAAGTGTTGTCAGACATGACATGTTCTCACAAAACTCAATTTCTTAATAGTTGCCAGGCATCTCAAACAGTAAGCATTTGAAACTGGGGATTTGATGGAAAACTTGGAGTGAGGAGTTCATGAACAATTTACAGGCAAATGTAGAAGTTTCCAAAAACGGTGCTATTTGAACCTATTAGGGACTGAAAAATATGTTGTTGTTTTGCTTTACTTATTTTTCAGATTTGTATGACACTGTACTTGAAGCAGGGGTTGTAAACCAGATTGTCTCCCACTTACTAGAATTGTCTAAATTACCAGAATAAGAAGCTAAGCAACTTTAAATGACAGCTTGCTGGATCGGTGGATCTCAATTCCATGCCCTCCCCCCTTGGTTTTGGCTGAAAAAGATGTTGAGTTGGTGTTTCAAATCAGCATATTTTAGGTATGCTTCTGAATGGCTGTGGAAGATATTTTACATGTAAAACCCCTGATCTGTAGGGGTGTGCTTGCTTTATTTTATTTGCATAAACAGTTTTGCTCTGGTGGTTTTCCCCAGTGCTGCTTCCTGTAAAGAAACAGTTTCAAACAGTTTGATTTAGGTTTCATTAAGAATTGAACTACTCCTCATCTGTAGTACAACAAAACAAAATAAGTAGCTATAATACAGATACCAATTCTTCTTCAAGAAATGTTTATGCTGTTCAATGTCTATTTGTTCCTTCTGTTTTAATTCATTGTGTAAATGAAATTAGCAGCTAACACATGCAAGACATAATTCCCCTCTTTGTTATGTTGTACTTGTTTTAACAATAGTATCCCAGGCTATAAATTCCCTTCAGATCTTGGCAGAAAACTTTAAGCTCTAGAAATTCCAAATAATGTTTAACATCATGCCAGAAGTAAAGAATAAGGCCACAGGATGCTTTGCATTCCCCTGCTTCCTCTGTCCTGAGCTGTTTCTGTTACCACAATTGTATGTGTGTGTTGGTAAGAATAAATCCACAAAATACCTGGTGCAAAAGAACTCTTCCTGCCACTGAAAATACTGGATTACTCTTTTATCACCCATTTATACAGACATTCTTGGTCGGTGTTTTCTGCCTTTGAAAATGTAAAACTTGTCACAGCTCTATTTCAAAAAGAAGACATAAAGCTATTATATTGGATTGTGATGATGAAAAGATTTCCTATCTAAAACTTCTGAAATCTGAGAGCATTTATTGTTTCCATGTAGTCAGCACTTCTAGCAATATAATTGCTAGAGATCAATTCCTTTCAGGCCTGAAGGAAAGATGCTGTATGGCTAACGTGCCTGTCTAAGGGGAGACATGTCTGAAATAATTTGTTCAACTACAGATTTTGTATGAGACTTTAAGTAAATCATCAAATGGTGTGGGTTGGAAAGGGACTTTTAAAGACCATCTAGTTCCAACCCCCCTGCCATGGGCAGGGACACCTTCCACTAGACCAGGTTGCTCCAAGCCCCATCTAACTTGACTTTGAACACTTCCAGGGATGGGGCATCCGCAGCTTCCCTAGGCCATCTCTTTCAGTACTTCACTGCCCTCCTAGTAAAGAATTTCTTCCTTGTATCTAATCTAAATCTAACCTCTTTCAGTTTTAAAGCCATTCCCCCTTGTCCTGTCACTACATACCCTTGTAAAAAGTCCCCCTCAGCTTCCTTGTAGCCCCCGTCAGGTACTGGAAGGCTGCTGTAACATCTCCCAGGAGCCTTCTCTTCTCCAGGCTGAACAAGCCCAACTCTTTCAGCCTTTCATCATAGCAGAGGTCAGCCTTTCATCATAGCAGAGGTGCTCCAGCCCTCTGAGCATCTTCATAGCCCTCCTCTGGACTCGCTTCAACTGGTCAATATCATTCTTATGTTGGCATCCCCACAGCTGGACGCAGCACTCCAGGTGGAGTCTCACAAGAGCAGAGTAGAGTGGGAGAATCCCCTCCCTCGACCTGCTGGCCACACTTCTGATACAACCCAGGATACGGTTGGCTTTCTGGGCTGCCAGCACACACTGCCGGCTCATGTTCAGCTTTTTGTCTACCAGTAACCCCAAGTCCTTCTCAGAGCTGCTGTCTATCCACTCTCCATCCAGCCTGTACTTGTGCTTGGGACTGCCCTGACCCAGGTGCAGGCCCCTGCACTTGACATTGAATTTCATGACGTTGTCAGTGGCCCACCTCTCCAGCCTGTCCAGGTCCCTCTGGATGGCATCCCTTCCCTCCAGTGTGTTGACCACACCACACAGCTTGGTGTCGTCAGCAAACTTGCTGAGGGTGCACTCAATCCCACTGTCCATATTGCAAACAAAGATGTCGAACAATACCTGAGGAACTCCACTCATCACTGATCTCCACTTGGGCATCAAGCCATTGTTTGCAACTCTGACTGTGGCTCTCCAGCCAATTCCTTATCCACCGAGTGGTCCATCCATCAAATCCATGTCTCTCCAATTTAGAGACAAGGATGTCATACGGGACAGTGTCAAATACTTTGTACAAGTCCAGATAGATCAGTTGTTCTTTGCTTATCCACCAATGCTGTAACCCTGTTGTAGGTGACCACCACATTTGTCAGGCATGTTTTGCCCTTGGTGAAGCCATGTTAGCTATCACCAATCACATCCTTGGTTTCTGTGCGCCTTAGAATAGTTTCCAGGAGGATCTGCTCCGTGATCTTGCCAGGCAGAGGTGAGACTGACTGTAGTTCTCTGTGTCCTCTTTATTTCCCTTTCTAAGAATGGGGTTATGTTTCCCTTTTTCCAGTCAGTGGTAACTTCACCAGATTACCATGTCTTATCAAATATGATGGATAATGGCTTGGCAACTTCATCCACCAGTTTCCTCAGGACCCAAGGATGCTTCTTGTCAGCTCTCAAACCTAGTCTCCTAAAGTGGGCAGTAAATGAGCTTTGCTTCTGACAAAATTCATGGTAATGAAAGTCAAGCATTTTGCCAGCTACTCTGCCTCATTATTTTAAATCTATACAGGGCAGAGCTTATGAAGTGAGACACAAAATATGATCTTTAAGTACTGTATACAGCTTAAAGGGTAGGAAATAGCAGTGGGTGAGTGTCCATCAGAGCTGCGACTTTGGGATTTGTCCTACATGCACTTGTTTTCCTAGCTTTGGTGATGAACTGAAATAGGGATGTTATAGGAAGCTGCTCTCCAATTCTGTCTGCATGTTGACTTGAGCAACACTGCTCCCATGTTTATACCTCTCTAGAGGGATATGATTTTCTGAGAGCCTGGATTTATTGTGCCTGTTTCCGGTGGTGATAGAGCATGATGAATGGAAAACTCCAAAAGGGGACCATCATGAGATTTTTTAGTTGTTTCCTTTCATATGAATGTGTTACTATTACTAAGCCATATTCTTAGAATGAAAGGCAGGTGAGATCTTTGGGAAAGGTTTTCTTTTATCTGTCTTCATTATTTCTGTACAGTCTGACAGGTTTTGCCATAGTTCAGTAAGAAAAGGTGAACAAAGTGTGGTTTTTTTATTTAAATTTGTTTGCTTTTTGCACATCAGCAATTGTGGATTTGTTTCTTTAAAAAGTCTGAAAATAGTATTTTAGACTACAAGGTGATAATTTATTTCTATCTTAAAATTTGGGTTACATTAATCTTACTTGCTTCTGAGTAATAGCTCTACAATTCTGTGTTGATACACAAAGCAAGGTTTGCTCTAAGTTCCTCAGTGTTTAGTTTTGAGGGCTGTTCATGGCTGACCATAAACTAAATAGGAACAATTTGTGTATATTAGCTGGAAGGAAACTCCCAAAGTCAAGTTGCACAGTGAGGAAGGACAAGGTGGCAACTATTTCAGTGGTCTGTTTGCCATGGCTTGCCTTGAATTCCCCTGCTCCAAGGGATGTGGTGCTACCAGTTTCTTTCCAGTGGCTGTAGAACTTGACACCTTCCCATGTGTCAGTTTAGCCCTTTACCCCAGCAGAAACATTATCTGTGTCTTTCTGTGGGGCTGCTGAGCTGAATCTATTCACAGGGGCATCCAGCAGCTGCCAGGTCTGAAAGGTTAAGCAGTACCTGAGCATGGCTGGCAATGGGGAAAGAGGAAAAAAGATGGATAGGGAGAGAAAGGTCAGAAATACCTTCTGATGCCTATTTTGAGGGTGACTGACTGTCTTGGTCCTGGAAAACAGCTCCCAGTAAGCAGGAGTCAACAAACCAGGCATTAGACCATGGACTCTCATCTTCCATGGCTCACAACAATCACTGGAGGGGTAGATGATTTGGAGAACCAGATTAATTTCAGTCCTCTGGAAGACCTCTGAGGGACAAGTCTCCCCTCACTGAGTGTTTTATGCATTTGGAGCAGTCAACCTTTTACTAGAAATTACAGATTTATAATGCTTCCCTTTAAGTTACTTTCTTTGGTCTTTCCCTTTCTTGCCATTGCTGTCTCTCGTGGGGAATGTCTTGTTTCCTGGGCCCTTGAGGATAGCTGGAATCTTCCAGCTGCTCTGAGCCAGAGGATCTGCCACTCATACTTCACCTCCCCTGTGTTGTGGAAGAGGTAGAGAGTTGGTCTTCATATGCTAAAAATCATAGTCCAATCATCCTTGTAAACTGTACTGTCCCTTGGCCCTTCTGTAGACAAGGGAGCCATGATAATTTTTCCACTATACTTCTTGGGGTGTGTGTGGTGGTTGGTTTTTTTTTTTTTAATTGCATTAAAATTACTCCTGGCTCCCACCCCCTTCCAGCTTACAAAATATTAGAACTGAAGAGTATTAATTGGGTGACCCAAGTTAAAATTCATAATGGCTGTAGGGGATAATCTGAGCAAGTGTGTAACTTTTTCCCAATATCTTTGATGCTGCACTTTTAAAATAACCCCCTTATTTTAATGCCACTTGTGTAGATATATGAAAATAACTAATTTCATAATTAGTTGCCACAGAAGTGTGGTTGCAATTTTAAGTGTTAAAAAGACCCTGTCCTCACCCAGACCCTTGCAGTGCTTCTGAAAAGTATCGTGTCTTTTTCTCTCTTCTTGTCTTTTCTGCAGTTGAAGGACAAGATTATAGAGAGCATCTGAATTTCTTTTTTAAATGAAGGGAGAAAAGTTTCTTGCATCACATGGCACAAACACAGCCATGTTTTAATAAAAGTAGATTTTTACAGCCCCAGTGCATGTCTTGTTTGGACAATTGTAGTAGCTTCTTTGCTTACTAAAACGTTCCTTTTTCATATTGCAACAAATGCTGAATCAGACAGCTTATTTTATCTTTTGTTGCCTCCTTTTCTGTAACCTTATTACTCAAAGGTCTTCACGGTCTATTGATTTGTGTGTGTGTGCGCATGAGTTTGTGCATAAAAAATTATGCACATAAATAAAATTCTACCTTAGATTGAAAGAATAACATTAATGTTCCCCTACTCTGGAATAGTGTCATTCCTATTCACTGCAGCTTCTATAAAAATATGGACCATGTATTTATGGTGTGTCTCCAACATCTGTGTTCTCCTCTGACAGTTCTAAGTATTGGCCTTTTGGCTGCATGGTGTTCTTGGGGTGGAATTCCCAAAATTTCCAGGTCTCTATTTTCCAACTTACACTTTTAAGCTTTGATTTAATTTGTGTTTCCTGAGTAATGTGACACATTAGCAATTCTCAAGCATTATCCAAATATAGAGATAGCAAGTACTGTTATAAAGGTGTGTTCTATTTTCTGTTTTCTTAATCAAAATGCTTTAACACTCTTTTACACGTTAGTTGAGAAGGTCATCTAATTTTTGCTTAATATAGAAAGGAATTGAACATTTATCTATGGGGGGGCGGGGGCAGGGCAGGGACACCTTCCACTAGACCAGGTTGCTCAAAGCTTCATCCAGCCTGGCCTTGAACACTTCCAGGGATGGGGCATCCACAGCTTCTCTGGGCAACCTGTTCCAGTGCCTCACCACCCTCTCCACGAAGACCAACCCAAACCCAAAAAAACCCAGCAACCTAACTTACAAAATCAAGAGGCATGTAGAAGAATAGTTAATAATGTAAAACAAATGGAGAGCAAAATCCTGATGGTAGTTTTCTGCTCTGCTTTCTGTAGGTCAGGTGTTCTGTGGTCACTGTGCAAGGGTTTATATTGAGGGTAACAGTAAATATCAAATAAACACAGTCTCAAAAGCAAGCAGAACAGGTTATTTAAGGTATTTTAATGTCTATTCATTAGACATTAAAATACCTTTAATTCATCCAAATGTGGATGGATTAAAAAATCAACTAAAATATTTTCTATTGTCTTAATGTACTGTTAGGGAAGAAGAGCACACCTAAGATTCTGCATTGCTTATATTGTTACTACTGCTGCAAACACACAGCATCAGAGTCCTGAATGCATCAGTCCCTCTTCATGAGCTGTTTTGAAGTGTTGCTGGATGAATAATTGAGGCACAGGGAGACTAGGTGACCCAGATTGCTCAAGGCAATCCACAGAGCAGACTCCACAGCACAGAGTCAGGGATCAGGTTTCTTTTGAAATGCTAAAAGATAACTAGCCTCTGGGGATGGAAATAGGAAAGTTTAGGATCCTGAGCAAAGAACTATTTATTACAGCCCTGTAGTCAACACTGCCAGATCTGTCTCTTTGGTCTTCTGCCATGAATGTGGTTGAGAGAAGATGATGATGATCTGGAATATCTAGAAGTAAGGGTAAGTCAAGATAGTGAAGTCTAGACCAGATGAAGTTGTACAATTTTCCCTAGAGGTTTTTATGCCCTAACTGCACTTGACACTGAGCAGACAGGACAAGGGGTAATGGGTTTAAATTGAAAGTGTGGAGATTTAGATTGGATATCAGGAAGAAGTTCTTCATGGAGACAATGGTGAGGCACAGGAACAGGTTGCCCAGAGAAGCTGTGGATGCCCCATCCCTGGAAGTGTTCAAGACCAGGCTGGATGAGGCTTTGAGCAACCTGGTCTAGTGGAAGGTGTCCCTGCCCATGGCAGGGGGACTGGAACTGGATGATCTTTAAGGTCCCTTCCAACCCAAACCATTCTTTGATTCTCGTCTCATTTCATTGGCGACTGCTTTGAGCAGGAGACTGGACTAGAGACATCCTAAGGTCCCTTCCAACCTGAATTATCCTAGGATTGTATGATTCTAATCTCTGGGCACACAATTGATTGTCCAGTTAGCCAGACCCCAGTGCTGGCATAATAGGAGGACATAACACACTGAATCTGACATGATAATTCCATAATGACTACCTTCCTGTCAAAATATTGCCAGCAAATTTATTGTAAAGAACATTGGTTTTTATTACATTGTGTATCCTGTTACACAAAAAGGCTTTGATTTAGAGGTAATAATAGAAACTAACACAGCACACCCACTGTTGCCAAAATAAGGTTTCCAAGTTGTCTGTCCTCAGTATTTCAAGTTGGGTACATCTTGGACTACATTGCATCTTTAATCCCACCATTACTGGGTGGGAGTTTTATACTTTGGGTTTTAAATTCCTGCAGCTTTCAAAACATGCTCAAGGGCTGAACAAGAGCAACTTGGTCTTAATGCTGAATGTTTTTCTACAGAAAGATAGGAATTCCTATGCTTTTCTTCTCCACCCCTCCCTCCCCATCTTATTCCCAAGGCTGTTTAAGTTGTGACCATGAGGGGTGGTAGTTTGACTCTGTTTTTCACCTGAAATAAATTTACTCAAGGGAAGGAGAGAGAATCTTTTGCTACTGTCTTCAGGGTGCTTTTGAGTGAGAAATGTGGCTTTCAGTGTCTGGCAAAGATGAAATTTATTTGTCAAACTACATTTAGGCTCATACCTTTTGGAGGGAAGACAGAAATCTTCCATAGTTAGATCATTTAAGCTTGTTGGCACAGCATCCACCAAATCCTACTCTTGGGATGAAACGTATGAAGGAACTGTCAAGGTACACCCCCAAGGGAGGACCTGCGCTGTGCAGCCATGGGCCAAGATGCACACATACGCAGTAGACAACAGAATGGCAGGCACTGACCTGGAGTATGCTTTTTCATGGAACGGTTTTGTTTCTGAGAAGCCTTTTACTGAGCAAAGATTTTGAACCACAGTCTCTTGAGCTCCTGGTGGTGCATATGTAAAAGACTTTTTTTTTTTCTTATGATTGTGGTGTAGGAGTGAAAAGTTTGACCCAAGTCTCCACAAGGCCAAAAAAGGGCTTAACCCCATGCCTATCACTGTTTTCTTGGATGCTGAGCACAGATATAAATTAGGACAAACATTTTTCAGCATGCCGGTTCATCTCTTCAAACCTTCTCCTAAAAGTCTTGATGACCTTGCACTTGTTCTGCACTTACCCCATTTTCAAGGCATGGTGAGTTACCTTGTTTGATGCCATTCTTAGTTCATTTTAACCTTATCTTCATGGACTACTAAGGCAAAATCCACAGGGCTCTGTAAATACACACCTTTCTGTATATGCTTGCAAATCCCATCTTCAAATAAACCAGGGGTCTTAATGGAAATATATTTTACTGCTATCAAAATTCAGTCTTTGCTGGCTCAGAATAAAAATCAGTATGGATACATAATTTTTCTTCTCTTCTTAAATATATGTTCTGATGTTAGACATCTTGTCAAATTTTCTGGCCCTATTCCATCACCAGTGTTGCACATGACTTTGGATGAGTAAGAATGTGAATCTTTAGAATATTCATTTCAACTACAAAATGAGGCATAAACCCACTTTCCCCCCCCCCCATTCTAAAAAGCATGGGTAATGTGAGGTTATGTCAGGCTATCTTCTTCCTTAGATCTTGAATCAGGCCCAGAAATGTGTCTGTTTTTCCTACATCTAAGCTACCAATCCTAAGGCTTGCTATAATGGTGCTATCAATCTCTCCTATGACAACATGGAGGAGGAAAAAAACCTGCTTTTTGTCTTTTTGAGCTTTTATAAATTAGGTGTCTTTTTTTTCCCATGGATTAATCGGTATTTGTTTGTGGTAACCAAAAATCCTTCTTTTACTTGTGGAATTCTTTATCATATTTCACTTCCTCAAAGGACAAAAGGTTTATTGGCTCACCTGGTTTGACCTATTCATTGCTCCAGATCATTAAGTTTCCCTAGCACACTAGAACCTCATTTTAACCGAATCCCTTCCTTCTTAAAGAAGTTCTATTATATGCTATAAACAGGAACTTCAGGCAGTAGTTCTTAGCTTCTCTTTAGTAAGATGACTGCTGCTTTTGACCTGAAGAAAATCTTGTGTGCTTTAGAAGTCTGTCTTTCTGGTTGTTTGTTTGTATTTTTCATCTCTGGCAGCATTGGTTGCTCTAACAATATTTTTTTTTTTTCTCTCCTATGAGTATTGCTTCTCTTATGGCCTTAGATTATTATAACTAAAACAAAGGTTTATTGCTTCCTGGTGGTGTTAAGTAGCAGTATTAACTGCAGAGTTAGCAGCAGCTTTGGGAACTGAATGGATGGCCAGGTGATGCAGCAGGCTGGTACCGTGTGCTTCAGAGAAATGTGGGAAACCAACATCCTTCCTACCTGATGCAAGAAAAATATTTGCAGGACTTCTGAGTCATTTTAATGAAACTAAAGAAAATCAGTTCTTATTGCAAGGAAATAAAACTTATTAATTGCAATCTACAATGTCTTATGATCTGCTTTTTTGCAGACTGCAAGACTTAAACTTCAAATGAAATATAAAAATGTTCCATTACTCGCTTCTCTCTTTCTTCAGAGCACATTGGAAAATAAGCATGACATCTGGGGCCCTTTTTGAAAGGTTACTAAGAAATAAAAATGGACCAGTCCCTAGTGTGCTGTGCTGTCTACAAACAGAACAAAAATACACTTATTTTCCCCCACAAAATTGGCTGTGTAAACATAGGAAGTAACGGTTGCATTCAGATAAATAGAAAAATGCACCCAAACAGCATAATTGCACTCAGTAGCAGACACAAAACAGTGTCTACCTACCAACCACCAGCCTTAGTAGTCCACGCCTGCAACACAACCTCAAAGGCAGTTCTGTAACACGCTATGGTAAATGCTGCAGTTGGAGATGCTACTGACATTACCAGCCTACGTAAAAGCTGCCTGCCCTTTGCCAGACCTCTTGTGTTGTTCTTGTGGTGTGCATTTTACAAACACTCTGAAAGCTGCTTCATAAATGTCTCTGGGGTGGGCTGACCCTGGCTGGAGGCCAGTTGCTCACCAAAGCTGCTCCATCACTCCCCTCCTCAGCTGCACAGGGGAGAGAAAATATATCAAGAGGCTCATGGCTCGAGATAAGGCCAGGGATAGATCACTTGCCAGTTGCCACTATAGGCCAAATGGGGTTGAGTTGGGGAAATTACTTTAATCTATTACCAATCACAATCAGAATAGGATAATGAGAAACAAACCCAGATGTTAAAACACCTTCCCCTCAACCCTACCTTCTTCCTGGGATCACCTTTGCTCCCTATTTCTCTCCCTTCTCCCCCTGAGCAGTGCAGGGGGACAGGGAATGAGGGTTGTGGTAAGTCCATCACACTGTCTCTGCTGCTCCATCCTCATCAGGGGAGGATCCTCACACTCTGACCCTGCTCCAGTGTGGGGTCCCTTCCATAGGAGAAAGCCCTCTGCTAGCTTCTCCAACGTGAATCCTTCCCACGGGCTGCAGTTCTTCAAGAACTGCTCCAGCGTGGGTCCCTCTCATGGGGTGGAATCCCTCAGGAACAGCCTGCTCCAGCTGGGGTCGCCCCCCTATGATCACAGTTCCTGCCAGCAAACCTGCTCCCGCCTGGGCTCCTCTCTCCACGGGGCCACAGCTCCTGCCAGGAGCCTGCTCCAGCGCGGGCTGCCCACAGGGTCACAGACTCCTTCAGGCGTCCACCTGCTCTGGCGTGGGGTCATTTCTGGGCTGCAGGGGGGTCTCTGCTCCCCCATGACCCTCCATGGCTGCAGGACACAGCCAGCCTCACCCTGGTCTGCGCCACGGGCTGCCGGGGAATCTCTGCTCTGAGCACTACCACTGTTGCTGATGGGCTCAACCTTGGCAGGTCCCTCTTGGAGCCAGCTGGCATTGATTATCAGACACAGGGGAAGATTCCAGCAGCTTCTCACAGAAGCCACTCCTGTAGCCCCCCCACTACCAAAACTTTGTCATGCAAACCCGATACACTGTTTTGAGATGACACAGGAAAGATACCTATGTGAAAGTTTACAACACAAAGTGCTGAGAGCAGGTACCACAGTCAAAGCCCATCAGGCATTTGATTTCTGGACATGAAAGAAGGTTTTTTACTCTCACTGTAATGTTCACAGGAAAAGGGCAGTGTGATGGGGTGGACAGAGGACTGGAGAGAAAGATGCATTTGTATTTCCAGTTTTGACTCTCCTGGTTTGTTTAGCATGCATTGTTATTCCACCACTCTTACGTTCTGAATTACTGCTCTGAACTCTTCAGCTCTGAAATAAAAGATCTTCAGAATCTCACAGGTTTAGACCATGAGTGCAAAGGATTTGAAAAAAAAAAAAAGGAAAGAAAGGTAACTTTTAAACTTTATTAGATGTGTACTTATTGTTCTATGCATATATAGCATAACAAGAAAACTGACATTGTTGTTTGTTACACCTCTGCTGCCACAGTCTTCCTTTCTTGAACTTGTTCATCCTGGGTTTTATCCCTTGTGAATTTAGATGAAAAATACGCAGGGAGGGGGAATATCTATATGTACATTCATGTACGTGCCCAATACAGGATGGTCTCTATTGCTGTGCAGGGCACTCACCAGAGAGACACTACAGGGCACTAATCGGAGAGCAGAGAGTGGTGTGGGGCAGCAGTGGGTTGGAGAACAGAGAAATGATGTGATACCTTCTTTTTTCCTTTTTTTTTTTCCTTACCTCACTTGTTTAGATTTCATGAATGTGGACTTCAAGAGCAGCTGGAAATCTGTCTTTCAAGTATTTGGTTTGTCTCTCTTTTAACATAAAAATTTTGGCTGCCATCATCATGAAATAGGTGGGGTTTCAAGCTCCTTAACTTCTGCTCTTGGTGTGGTTTATGCTCAGCAATGAGCTCTGTTTAAAAGAGGAAGCCTCTTCCCACTTCCACCACTGATTTCCCAGTGCTTTTCCATACATCGTCTCAAGTTTTGACTCCGTCTTTGCCAGTCTCATTTGTCATTCTGATATCACTTCTCTTCAGCTGATCTGCATGTTCCCCTTTTGAGGAAGAAAACATTCTTAAGAGGGGTTTTTTGGCCATTTTTGCACTTTCAAAATATATAGAATATTTAGGGTGAAATTTTATAGGTGGGAGAAGCAGAAAGGCACTTCCAAGCCCTGCACATGCTTTGCAGTGTTCTGGTGGTGCTTAACATGCATTGCAGGATACCATGACACAGCAAAGCCAGAAGTGCAACTCAATGGTCTTGACTTTTAGTGGTCTCAATGAGCTTTTCACTGTCAAAAGTTTATTTCATTACCATCAAAACATGCTACGCCTGTGTTTTGTGCCATGTTTTTTAGGTTTTTAATGGAACTGCAGTTCATTCGCATCATTCCTTGCAGTTTCTATTCCTGAATTTCACAGTACTTTGAAGAAGGTTTGCATTTTATTTGATAATAAAATGCATAAATGCATTTACAGTTCGCCTGAATGTCCAAAACTGAGATGAGTCTGAGCTGCATGTAATTCCTTTTGATGTCAAGGGGTGCTGAATACTTTTAAACTGACAAGAACAAACTTCAGAGTGCTCAGCCATTTACATCTTCACAAATTGGCTTCATGGTGCATAATGCTAAGCTGCAATTGTTGACTCCACTTCCCTGTCATATGGATTGCTCTCCAAAGGTATTGTTTATATCAGTAAGGATATATTTCCTAGCTAAGGGATCACCTTTAAATTTGAAACAGAAGAAAAACCACTCCCATAGCCGAACTACCACTAGAACATGCTTTATGGAATAACAGCAGTAGTCCTGTCACTTACACAGTACTTTAGTCTTGACGTGCTTAACAAAATACTAACTGATAAATTACTACATCAGAAGACTGAATCTCATCTACCATAGAGTTTTTCACCCTTCTTTGGTGAACAGAAGCCTTTGAGTAGAGGGAATTGATACTTTTCAAAGTATTTTTCTACTGTAGACTGTTGGAATATAGAAAAACCTTAGTATGAGGGAGCAGTAAATGTATTAGGGGACTACTGACTCCATATCAGCTTTCAAATGACAATGATGTACAATTGTACAAAAATGATGAACATCTTTGTACAATCACAAAGATGAAGAACAAGAATTCAGAATGATATGAATAATAAATCTTAAGGTGAAGACGTGGGTAGGCTTTTTTCTGTTTGTGGTGGTGTTTGTTTGTATGTTTTTTGGTTTTGCTAATCTCTCTTTTCCTTCTCTCTTCCTGACTGCTCTTCAGGTCCAGTCCAGTATGACTCCCTCTGCCATAACTGTGAAGCTTCTATTAGTGTAATTTCTGTAAAGGCTGACCCTCACCATACTCCACTATGAGTTAAAACGCATGTTGGAATGGGTTTGAAATTTGGGAAAGTAAGAATTCTTTTAGTCTAATTCAAATGTTTGTTTGCTGGGTAGTAGATGCACTAGACAAATTACCTGTATTTAGCAGCAAAAATAAGCAAAACTGCTGGAGCACTTGCTCAGTCAATACTAGCTATTATGGTTTTGTCTGAGGAAAATAATGCAAGTTGGAGATGCTTTCATTACTTTTTCCAAGAAACCACTGGCATATTTTCTAGGACACGTTAGTTATGCCAAAGCCAGCAGTGAAACACTACAATGTGGTATGTTTAAAAAACGTCACAAATCAAATAGCACATTATTGCAATGTAATGTGCCTTTTTTCCCCCCAGGTAATGCTCATGATTTTTTTCCCCTCTTGCTGTGTCTATCATCATCAGAAAAATGGTCTGAATTCCTACTGTATAGTGCTTTGTGCTGTTCTATAGGAGTGTCTCAGACCTTTTATCGATATTCCCTTAAGTAAGATTTTCTCATCCTTTCTCATTTGTGTTTATCTTCTTTCCCCTACATAGACTTATTAATTCATTAGTACTATGCAGCTTCGATGTAATGTATTATAGATATTCTCAGAGACAAAAGTCCCAGAAGTTTTTCAGTAAAGGAGCATGTGTTTATTTTCCAGGGGGGTAAAACCCAATGCGTTTTCTGAGCTCTGTTGATTCTGCCCCTCATCATGTTCTTTCTACAGAATAATTTGCAACTTCCAGAGATACACAGAATAGGTATGAGTCAATGTAGGTGAGGACATGGCTTGCTCAGCACTGGCTTGTCACACAAATATTTAGGGCACAAATTTCTGTATATTTTGTGAAGATGAAATCAGTGTTTATAACTCCAAATATGTACTTCTATTCAGTGAGGTTGTGGACTGAAGGTTGAGAGGATAGAGCATGTTTTAAAGGAGTCCTTCAAATATCCTTTTACGCAACAGCAAATATAGATCTCTCTTATTTTTTTTCTCTTGCACTGTTGGATACAAAAAGTAAAATTAGGTTATAAAAGGATGTAAAAAAAATAGATCCAACAGCACTGCACAGCTTAGCAGTTGAGATGGTACCTCTAAGGAGTTTCTTAAGTTGCTAATTGCTGGAAGCAGGAAGGGATGAGGAAGGGATCACTATTAATTCTGTTGCTTACATGTCATCCTAAGCAGTGGTTAGTGCTGAAAACGAGGTGCCAATCTGCATGGCCCTTGTGTGATGCAGCATGCTTGTGTTGTGCACTTGTTATGTCTTTGCTTATGAATTGCCAGATAATAAACCCTTTCTCCTCATGCATGCTTTTTGGGTTTTCCTTTTTTAACACTAGGTTAAACAACATCTTAGTGCAGTTGTGCTTGGTAAGGGTGGTGCAACTCGTAGTCCTGCTGTGACTGTCTGCAAGCCTGGCAAGCTTTTTGGAGAGAAGTAAGAACCTGGATTAGACTAGATATTCTTTTGTGAGTGCAAAGGCTCAGTTGCTGCATTCACTGAGGTTGTTAACTTGTGACCCTTCAGAACCCCCTCAGGTTACTAAGGACAAAAAAATTGATAAAATTAAGTTTCCCCCCTTTTTTTTTGGTGGTGTTTACAGCTTTTACTAGAAGTGCTTAAGAGGTTGGATAGTGAAAAGGTGAATTTGATTTAGGAAAGGGAGGTTTAGCAGGAGAGGTGGAATTTAAATTGAGAAGCATGATGTCCTAAGAATGCACACTGAAACGTGAACATGTGAGACTTGCTGGGATCCAAACCATAAAAAAACCTCCTGATCCTAGGAGCAGACTGAGTGTACCCACATGGATGGTTCTGCCTGTTTTCAGTTAGTCTCCAAGGAATAAAGTATGAAACAGCAAGAAGAGAGCTGCTCACACTCCCTGTTACTTCTTCCTGTTCTTCAGTAATTAGGGGCGGTTCCAGTTCTCACTGAATCCAGTGAGATTCTTTGCTAACAGATGAATTTTCATGTGACAAACAAAAAAAGTTGTTGTAGATTAAAAAAATAAGACAGAGCAAAACACCCTTCCCCTCCGCCCCTCCCTCTCGCTCAGCATTGGAGTTCAATAATTACATGTTTGTTCCTGGTCACCCATTTTTTTCAAGGGAAGGAGGGGAAAATGGGTTGGCTGGGAAGATATCCTGTGAATTAGAGTTAGTCATAGGGATGGAGATGAGTGAAATTTAAATAAGAAAAAGATTTGCTTTGCAGCTAGTTAAGTCTCCTTAGAAGCAATGCCATTGAAACAGGAACATAATTATAGGTTAAGCATCCTGAAATAACATTCGTAACTTTTTTTCTTGGTTCAGCAAATGTGATGTGAGGATCATGAAGAGGAGTTAAATTAAATACCTTCTGAATACCTTAAGTGAGCTGTTTCCTTCCTAGATATTATACTTTAATAACAGCATGCCTGCCATCTAGGAGAATGATTTTCAATGATGCTACTAATACAGACATAAATGCTGCATATTTGTGTTAAAATCATATTCACCCAGGCAGAGATCTGATGTGTTTTGCAATATACTATCTGAACCTGTCATTTTTGAAATGATACGTCAGGCTGAGGAGAAAGCAAAAGAAAATCTATTCATGCATCTATTTTGTGTGGAGAGACACTCTCCTAAGTTTTGCTTCTTGGAAGGAATGGGATCATGTGGCCTCACTTCATTGGTCATGCTGGTGTCAGGGTGGCTCAATACTTTGTACCTGGAGACAGAAATAAAATGGCATCTGACACTGTAAAATAATCCAAGAAGAGAAATATCTTCTTCAGTCTCTGCAGGCAGTTGAACTCCTGTCACCAAAGAATGTTTAAAGTGAATTTGTATTCAATTCTTAAATCTCTCTACCTACCCCTTCAAAAGAAAGCTTACAACTAGACTCCTCTCTAATTTTTTGCTATGACACAAGCAACGTGAATCAACATGAAGACTGGCATAATGATGCATCAGCTTAGATTCAAAATGGGCTGGAACAAGATTTCAGGGTTTGGGTGCTTACCTGAAGCTTTTTCAAATTTTCTCAGAAGTTAGGTTTTATATCTGAAAAGGCACTCGCAGTTCTTCAGGGGTAACTGCAGTTTGATGTGGCTGTAGAGATACCTTTTATTCTCCTACTTCAAGTAACAGTGTCCCAGTCAGATGTCTGTGTCTGCGTGTACATCTGTGAGTGGAGAATGATGCCATCCAGAGCCAAATGTTTCACAGCCTCCACAACTAAATTTAAGCTGAGCTTGTTTGTACAGCTGAACACTGGCTCCAGAAGGGATATCAGGCATGACAATTTGGGGGGTTACTGGTTTTCTTACTAGTAACAGCTTTCTCATCACCACCTCAAATGCCCTGGGAGGGTGGTGGGAGTAAGCTTGCACTGTGCATGGGTTTTCATACATCTGTTTTGGGTGAAAAATAAGTCATTTTAGTTGCTGTCATTCTGGCACTATTTCTAAGCATTTGAGTAATTGAAAAAGCCTTCCCTAAACAAGTAATTTCTGTTGTCGTGACTTTTTGTATCTGGATACAGGCTGAGGCATGGGGCGGATGTAATTGCTTGGCATTACAGCTAGCTAGTAGCTCCCACTTTCATTCTCTAATCCTAAAAAAACCCAAAAAACCACCAGCCCTAAAAACCCAAACCCCTTTCCCACCCAAACTCAAATCCTATCTTTTCTCAAATGGTCTTCTCCCAGTGCCTCAAAGCATAGATTCACGTTCAAGTACTCAGCCTCCCTATATTCCCAGGAGCTAAATGGTTAGTCATGGGTAGTCACTTGCTCATTGTATTTTTCCATATCCAAACTGACTTCATGTGTTTTTCCCATCTATGTGAAGTGTGCTGTATGTCATTTTGGTGCAATGGGATATTAAAGTCCCACAGAAGTTAGATTTTACTTAACCAAATATTAATTTTAAATGAACAATTTGCATTCAGAAACGCATAATATTCTACTTGTGCATTAATTTTCAATAGTTTGGCCAAAATACTCTAGTAATTTTTAAGAACACTTGCACTTATTTGTTTTTATTTAATAACGTGTAATAATCATTTGCAGGTAGAGCTAACTGAATTACTACATCTTAATCTAGCAAATGGGTTTTTTTCTGAACAGTGATCTATTTAAGAAAGTTTGCATGTTTCAGTGCTAGAAGATATATGGACAGATGGATACTTTAGATACTTTTTTTTTCCTCAAATATATTCATTATTCATGAGTAATTTGCCAAATAATTCAAGTGAACTAATTGCAGATTATGGATACTTTGTAAATGATTGAACTAGACTTGCGGTTTGTGGCATGTTATTGAAACAATGTCTTCGGTGACTGTGACTGGACCTTCTGAATTCCAGAAAAAGAAAGTAGGAAAAATAGTAAAATATAAACACAGGATTTAGGGTATCAAATTTTATTCAAATGAACCTTGAATATTTAGTCAAAGAGCTGGTTTGATCCTGTAAAAATATTGTATGCGCCAACCTATTTGTGAAAAATACTAGAGACTTTCTGTATTTTTTTTTTTTTAATCTAATGGCAGAAAAAGTAAATCGAGTGCATACAAACAAGAGGAATGGAACTGGGGAAGGGTCTGAAGCACAAGTCCTGTGAGGAGCAGCTGAGGGACCTGGGGTTGTTTAGCTGGAGAAGAGGAGGTTCAGGGGAGACCTTACTGCTCTCCACAACTACCTGAGAGGAGGTTGAAGAGAGGTGGGGGTTAGTCTCTTCTCCCAAGTGACAAGCGATAGGACAAGAAGAAAGTTGCACCAGTGGAGGTTTAAATTGGATTTTAGGAAAAATCTCTTCACTGAAAGGGTTGTCAAGCATTGCAACAGGCTTCCCAGGGAAGTGGTTGAGTCACCATCCCTGGAGGTATTTAACAGATGTGTAGATGTGTTGCTTAAGGACATGATTAAGTGTTGGACTTGGTGGTAGTGTTAGGTTTCTGGTTGGACTTGGTGATCTTAAAGTCTTTTACAACCTAAATGATTCTATCATATAAAAGACTGACTTTTGTTATTTAGGTATATTTTCAGACCAATAAAATGTATTAAGTTCATACTGTTTTGTTACAGATAGAGTGTATCTCTGTTTTTTCCTTAATGTCTTGTAACTGGGGTTTTGTGTTTTGTTCTTTGTTCACAAGAATTTGTCATATACAAGATTTCAGTCTCTGTTATTCTATTCAACAGACAGCAACCTACTGAACTACTTTATTTTAATGTGTTGGCACTTCCCACTGACATTTTCTCAGTGGAAAAGTACTGGATTAAAGTTGGTATGGTTTGTCAGCCAGCTCAGGAGTGTGGCTGGGGCAATGCCTCAGAGGGTCACCCTTTCACTGGCTGTACTTGGATCTGATCCTTTGATGACAGCAGAGTTGTATGAAGTCTTTATTTTCGTTGTGACTTCGAGGAAGTCAGATAGCTTCACTTTCTGGGAGAAACCATTAAAACACCTCTATTTTTCTTTTGTTATTGGATTGATGCCTGTGGATGCTGGTGTCCTGACTGGGCAGTGAATGACTCGTGGAGCTCTGATGATGATGATGGAGCTCTGGATGCCTGGTTGATACAAGATTGGTGCTATACATTTCTGATGGTGGGATACAGGAAGGAAGAAAACTAGTAATGACTTTCAATTCAGGTGAAGTGTTTCTGTGTGAACTAAATGCTTCAAGATTCCAGCTGGATTGAGCAGGTTTTTGAGCCAGTGGAGGTTGATTCTGACCTTACATGAAGTTCTTTGGTGAAGGCAATATTTATTGCCACTTTTGAATGGATCCTTACACAGAAGACCAAATACCCCGGGGTCCCCATATATTCCACCTTCCTATGCATGCTGTCCTCTTTGCTCCACACGAGAGAAAATGCTATGATATGTGTTATATGGTTTAACCCTTTAGGAATGGCTGAAAAAGCCTTTTGGTAACTCATTTGGTCCAGCTCAAGAGAACCACAAATAGGCAAAACCCAGCAATGTCTTTTTTTCCTTGATTTCTCACTTCTCCCAGAACCCTTTGGGATTAAGGGAAGCATTTCCTTGGAAAATCCAAGACTAGTCTGCATCCCTTTTCCTCCTCCTTCTTGTGCAGTTATATTGTCTTCAGAAAGACATGTTGATGTAAGAGCATAATGATTTAATAGTGGACTTCAGTACTTCTTCAGCTTCTATTTCTCCTTATTCTGCCAATCCTCCCCATTCAGTATGTCAGTGCTGCCACATGGCATTACTGCAATAGCAGCTACAGTAGCATGGTAGGCTTCTTGTGAAAATTATTGCAGATGAGAAACTACTTTTCAGAAACCCTAGCTCTTTATTTGAGATGGATATAACTGATTAGGTTGTGTGCAGAATATTGCCTCTGATGTATAACAACTGTGAAAAAACATTGCTTGCCTCCCATGTATGGAGCAGTTCAGTAGTACAGTCAATGCAGGGAGTCTCTGGTGCAGGCAAAGTCAACGGAAACTGACAGATAGTTTCTGTCAAATATTGATGGGGCAGTTAAGATGTTACCACCCCTGTTTCTGGACAGCTGTGCTGGTTTTAATTGGATAGAGTTAATTTTCTTCACAGTAGCCAGTATGAGGCTGTGTTTTGGATTTGTGATGAGTATTGATAACATACTAATGTTTTTAGTTGTTGCCAAGCAATGTTTATATCAAGTCAAGGATTTTTTCCAGTTTCTGATGCTGCACTTGTGTTCCCAACTTTTCTGCAAGAAGCTGGGTGGGGAGACAGTCCAGACCGCTGACCCCAACCGACCAAAGGAACAGTCTATCTTATGTGATGTCAAGCTCAGTATATAAGTTGTGGGTGGGCCAGGGGTCAGTCTCTCTCTCTCTCAGTTGCTCTCTGGCACAATTAATCTGTTGGGCTTGGCGTGGGTCTCAGGCTCTGGCTCTCAGGCTCTCTGATTCTGGTTCTTGCTACTTGGGATATAGCTGGGCATCAGTCGGTGGGTGGTGAGCAGTTGTATAATATATTTTCTGTTATTTTAATCACATATTATTAGTAGTATTATAAGTATTGTTAGTATTATTGATACAGTTATTTCATTTCATTTATTTTTAATTATTAAATTGATCTTATCCCAACCCACAAGTTCCCTTGCATTTTCCTCTGATTCTCCTCCCTCACTGGAGGAGGGGGGAGGTGAGTGAATGGCTGTGTGGTGCCTAGTTGCTGGCTGGGATTAAACCACAATAATAGCTCTGTAGAATTCCAGGTGAGGCAAGGCAAAGAAAGAAGAATGATTTTTCTGGCCAAGCCACTGAAAATTAGCCTTATATTGCACAGTCATGGTGCTAGTTGGCACATCTTCTGTAAATATATAAGCCTTTTCAGGTTAGTAGCAGCCAGCAAATTCTCAGTAAGGCAGACTAAAATGAAGCCCATATTAGAATCACAATTTTAGCTTATTGTTGAAATTGCTTCTAACACTGCTGGAGTAGACCCTGTGTAAATAAGCAGACTAAGATCTACTTGTGATGAAAGTAGGAAAGAAAATGCTTTTGTGTTTTTCTTTCCTCCCCTATTCAATATGGAAGAGAACTGGAGACCTTCATCTTGGGGAAGAGTATGTAGCCTATGACATTGAAGATGAGGGAACAAATGAAAGGCGGAACAAAATTAGAACTACTTGTTGTGGTGCTTAGTGCACTGCTTCTCTTTATCCATGGCATGAGAAGGATGTGTGTATGTATGGGCATGAGAGTCTGATTAGATTAAAATTCTAAAAATAGTGTCCACATTTTCAGTCTGAAAGTGGTTATGCACTGTGTGCGTGGATATATATATCTAAGCTGTATAGGTATGCTTTTATCTTTGTTAAAGATCACTTATTATCTAAGACTTAACTATTGGAGTGACACAGTTCTGACAGGTTTTGGCACATGATGTTAGCTATGAGGGTGTAAAAAAAAATTACAGTCTTGATAGTACCTTGGGAAAGATAACCTTGCACACTTAATGAGGGACTTTACAGCTTGTGTTGTGCAGAGACTGGCTGGCAAAGTCAACCTGTAACCTTGTCTGGGGAAGGGGGTGTGTGCACAGAAAAAGTGCAGAGCTGGAAGACCCGAGAGAAGCAGAGGTAGAGACACAGAATATGTGACTATTAGGTAATCAAGTAAGTAGATGGTGATGATGAGGTGGAGGAAAGTCCCAGTCTTATGTGCTCTGAAATAAGTAGCAGTTTTGCCAATGACAGCCTGAGAGTCTATTGAACGAGGTCAAGAGGAAAGGGAAGAGAAAGGAAGGGGAAGAATTCATATGGCAAAATTAATGCATGAAATGTTCAAGAGAAAGATAAACAGAAGGGAGTGGGAGGAAGAGAAAAAGAAGGCAAAATTAAAAGTTTACAAGTGGCAGAACTATCTAGGTTTTTGTTAATTATCCTTGTTTTGTGAACTGCTAGTATATTGTGAATACAGTTGAATATCTAGCAGAGCAGATTCTGTGCAACTGAATTTACTGAGTATTCACTGATAGAAAAACAAGAAGGAAAGAAAAGTTGTCTTTTAACTTTATCTGTAAGGCTTGAATAGATAAGGACATACTCTTCTAGAAGAATAATATAGAAAATATGGAGGCAAAGTAGCCAAATGACCTATTCAAGGTCATCTCACAGGCGGCAGGCAAAGCTAAAAAGCTCAGAGTTATGTTGCACAGTGAATGAACTCACAAATCTGACAGAGGGCTGGCATGCTTTGATCCAGTTTTGTGTTTTATTCCTCTTCAAATGAATTCCAAACATCATGATGTTGCTTTTTTCCACTTCAGAAACTTGTTTTATTTAAGAATGAAATGGATGTTCCAGTGCTGTCTGAAGTCTGTCTGAACACTGCCTGGGATGGTCCTTCTCAGTGTATTCCTCCCATCCAAAGCACAATCCTAATAAATAAGGAAAATCCCTCTTTGCTCTGAAGCATGGCTAGAGGTATACTAAACTACCTAACATAGCTTCGATGACCTGATTATTGCAAATAAAGAACAGAAAGTGATGCATCAGAGTAATTTCTTCCTATGGAGTTTCTTGGCAATGTCCGCTTTCTATGGTTATACTGGTTAATATTTCTAAAGACACATACTAATGTAACTATCAGCCATTGGACCCCAGATTTCAATCTAACGCAAAAAAACTAATTGGAACTTGAAGTAGAATTCAGTTTAGAATGTATTAACTTCAGAGAGGTTACCTTGCAAAGAAGGGCCAGATGAACAGCTATATGTAAGGACTTCTCTCTATAGCAAACAGTCTCTGCTTCAAACAGAATTTGTGCCCTCAGGTTAATGCTTAAGGAATTTATATTAAATAAACACTTTGACAGAGTGTGCTTCTAAGTGTCATTTTCATAGAATCATAGAATGGTTTGGGTTGGAAGGGATCTTAAATATCACCTAGTTCCAACCACCCTGCCATGGGCAGGGACACCTTACACTAGACCAGGCTGCTCAAAGCCTCATCCAGCCTGGCCTTGAAGATGGGCATCCACAGCTTCTCTGGGCAACCTGTTCCAGTGCCTCACCCCCCTCTCCATGAAGAACTTCTTCCTGATATCTGATCTAAACTTCCCCGCTTTCAATTTAACCCCATTACCCCTTGTCCTGTCACTACAGACCCTTGTAAAAAATCCCCCCCAGCTTCCTTGTAGCCCCTTCAGGTACTGGAAGGTGCTGTAAGGGCTCCCCGGAGCCTTCTCTTCTCCAGGCTGAACAAGCCCAACTCTCTCAGCCTGTCCCCATAGCAGAGGTGCTCCAGCCCTCTGAGCAACTTCGTGGCCTCCTCTGGACTCGCTCCAGCCAGTCTATATCCTCCTGATATTGAGGGCTCCACAGCTGGATGCAGCACTCCAGGAGGGGTCTCACAAGAGCAGAGTACAGGGGCAGAATCCCCTCCCTTTGACCTGTTGGCCGCAATTCTCCTGATTCAGCTCAAGATATGATTGGCTTTCTGGGCTGCCAGTGTACACTGCTGGCTCAAGTTCAGCTTTTTGTCCACCAAATTTTGTTGAGCCTTTTATTGAAACCACAAGGTTTTTGATTATTAGGTCTTGGATCTCTTAGGGTAATCCTCATAGCACAGTTTTAAGGAAAGAGACATTTGAATTTCTGTTATGTTCCTGAAATACTTTGCTGAATCAGTATACCATTCTGTGAAAACCCCTGTTGATTATGAAACCAAATAAATTATTTATTGTATACGCAAAACCTCTTCTGTTGAAGTCACTAGATGCTAATCAAAGAAAGTCTCTGGAAAAAAAAAATTATCATTAGCAACAAGAATAGTAGAGTAGAAGTGGACTGATTACTCACTCCCCATCACTTACATTATTAAAGAATCACATTATTTTTTGTATTTGCATATGTATTTTCCTAAATGGTTGCTGTTGCACAAAATTGTGTCAGATATTGTTTCTAAATGATTTTGTTTCTTTTATTGCAAGACATGGCAGAGTATAGATCATAAAATAAAAGTGCAAACATTAACATGTAGTATACAATATTGTAGTGGGAAGCATGTAACATCTACGATTTGCCTACAAGCCTCATAAACAGAAGCATTCTGAGTAATGAGTCTGTAATATCAATGATAGCCATGTTAATAATGAAACTGTGGGTACATTGTTGTGCTTATTTAAGAATCAGATTCTTAGGTAACGTGTATATACAGTTTTAATGAAATTATTGGTGTTCATCTTGCAAGTAAGAAGTAGTATATAATATCATAAGGATAGTAGAAATAGAATACTATTGGCAATAATGCTGTTATAATCCAGGTACTAAGAGTGGAAGTGTTGAAATATGAGGAGGATTGAGCTCAGTGGGGGATATGTTTTTAGGGAATGTAGAAATCGGCAAACACAGAGTAATGTCATGGTATATGTAGAAATTTTACGGGGTTCTGAGGAACCACTGCAAAACCCTATAAGGGCCTCAGGTACAAATGTTTTTAGACAAACATTCTAAGTCAAGAAGACGATTTTTCTGTTGTTTCCCAGCGGCCAGGTTCATTTCAGAACTGATGGTTCAGCTGCTACCAGCTCAGGAGTAGAAGCTGTAGCTCCTGAAAACAAATCTCTTGGAAAAGTATTCTTGTCTCCCTTCCAAACAAGCTGAAATCGATCCCAAATATAACCACTTTAAGACTGAAATATACAATCCACTTGACTTGACCTTTCATACTAATAATGAAATGGAGTCATGAGAAAGAAATTCAATGTCTCCCTCTCCTCCAGCCTAAGAGGGCCTAATAGATATTCAAACATAAACTAAATTTTGAAAATGCTGGTTAAAAGCACACACATGGCTTTAGAAAGAAATAAAGTTTCCCTTTTTCAGATGATAAATTTCAATTCTGTGTTTATTACTGGCTTTGACTTTATTTTATTTTGGGGGCAGAAGGCTTTTTGAGTCAATGGGCCTAATTTTGGAATTTATTAATGTAAATAAATGAAGCCTAGCATTCACAGGCCTACTTCAGGTTTAGACAGTTACATGTAAATGGCAAAATGGTCTTGCCCATTTAATGTACTTGAATGTGAAGTCTCTTAACCTATTTCTAAACCAAGGCCACCATTAAGACCAAACCACCAACCACAGTTGTCTGAGAGCTGTGTTCCTCTTCTGACATGAAAGGAAATCCTTCTGCCTGTGCACAACACCCTCTGCTAGAGGTCAAGGTGAGATTCAGGACACTGAGCAGTTCCCTACTACTCTGTGAATCAGATTCTGGAACCCTTCCTCATGCTGGATAGTGATTTACCCTACCAGAATTTCCTTCCCAAATAGTGATACCATTTCTGTAAGTACAGATTTCAGTGCAGGTGCCAGCCTACCTTTAAAATACATGATTTGGGCAGCATATGGTTTCCTAGCTCTTCTATTAGAACTCAGCCTTAGGAGTTTTGCATTAAAAGTCCTGGTGTGCAATGGTGTGTATTGATGGCCTCTTTCCACAGGGTTATTTACAGCAAACTTGTGACTATGTTTTCAAAAGCTTTTGAACATCAGCCTTCTTTGGTATTTTGGGTGCTGCATTCCTGAAGCAGTATTATAGCACTGGGAACTATTAATTTATCATGACATGTCATTATATTGAGACTTCAGCAATGGTAGATTTCAAGACTTATTTGAAGCATGGCTATTATAGATATGATAATGCTTTTGGCCACACAGGGCATTACTGGAATTATTTTGGATTTATGTAACTGTAACTGAAACCAGAATTTGTCCCCATGACATTTAATTATTTTGGAGTTTGGCTTTCTGATGATTAGTAAACTAACACTTTTGAAAAATAGCTCACACAAATGTACAGGAATTGAACTCAAAAATACAATTAAAGGATCAGTTTTAGCCTGTAGGGTAGTATCTACTATATAATGCTATTTTCATAATTAATGTTTTCTAAATGAAGGTGATTTCTAATTTCTTTTTCAAAAGAGGAGAATGATAAGTCATTATTTGAAAATGAAAGATGAGACAATTTGACAGGCTTGAGCTACCATAAAGAGCTAAAATGTAAGTTGTGAACATACAAACAAACAAAAATGTGAGTGGGTGGAAGAGGTATTCTGTAAACTAGCAATATTTAAATTAGAGCAATCAAATTCTGAGCAACTTCTTAATGGAAATGTCAGTGTAGATGTAATCATGGCAGCAGTACCAAGCACCAGTTCAAGAAATAATCAAATAAAAAAGAAAAGCAAGACAGAAGAAGAAAGTGAAATAGTAATATACAATGTGAGACAAAATTCCCTTTATAATTTAAGTGCAAGTCAACTCCATTAAAGCCACTCCTCTGATAAATCAAATGAGTACATATACCTTAACTAGTTATAGGTTAAGGATGCTTTATTTCTATTAATTGGTAGGTAATCTAAAAATCATAAAAGCATAAGACTGGAGGGGGTCTGGAATATTAAGAAAGCCTTTTCTGTAATTGCTGCAGTTATATAATAAATGTGTATTGCATTCATGGAAAATGTGCTTCACATGCCATCACCAAACCTGTTCAAAGACCTAGACTGAAAGAGCAGGCTGAAGCTAAAGTACATTTGGAAAGGCATTAAGAAAGACTAAGCACTTTCCCAGTGCTCTATGTCTTTGCAATAACAGGAATTTGTTAAACTCCCTAGAGCAAGATTCCTATAGGCTCAACTACTCTGACTTAGGGGAATGAAAAATAATCCTCCTGACTGTAAATCTGGCAGTGGGGTTTTCATCCATCATAATGGATTTTTCGTTGTGTTAATGAAATGCGGATTGCCAGCCAGTAAAATGAATGCATCTTACTAACTCAAGATCAAGTGGGCTTCCTTAATATTATAACAAAGGTAGCATTCATTTTTCTTAATTAATAAGCCACATCATCAGTACAACTTGGCTGTAGTCAACTAGTGGTTACAAATTGACTCTGGGGTAGCTGGTCTCTCCCTTGCAAAAGGAACATTTTCAATCATGTTCTCATTTTGCTGTGCAGTAGCTGAAATCGTGCACATGCACCCATAAGCAGGGAGTAGACTTTATTTTCTTTGCAATTTAGCCAAGATCTGGAGTGTCTCCAACAGCAATTAAATAATTCCATCTTTTTTAGACTTCAAGAGAGTGGAGCAATTTCATCCTGTTGTGAAAGAAAATGTTTCTGTATAATTATTTGGTCAACAGGCAGGTCAGACTCAAGTTACATATGCTGATGATTTATTTGATTTATTCCAGTCTGTGTTGTGCCTGTAATAGTGGTATCAAAGTAGTTCTCACTGGTATTGAAGTTTCTCTAATTTCCTTTTCTCTCTCCCTTCCTCCTCTCCTCCCTTTTTCTCTTCCTTAGCAGCAAGTGGGAGAAAATGGTTATACCTTCCTTCTTAAAGTTTGGGGTGTTTAAGTGTGTGAGGGCCAAAATTAACTGCCATTCATACCCTTTGGATTCCTTTTGTGGACTTGGAGGGATGAAAAGTCATGTAGGAACAATTTGTAGGAGGTCTGTGTGCAAGTTTGGATCACTGTAGTGTGCATGGAGGGAATAAAGTGCTTTAATTCAACTGCATGATGAGCCAGAGGCCCTCGAGGCAGATTGATCTGAAAAACTGAGGACAAAAGGGGTGGCTGATGCAGTCTTACTTGCCAGACAAGTTAAAAACTTACATGTCCCACCTAATGGGATAGCATGAAAATGTGTGGCTAGAGGTCAAGGTGCAAGGGGTTTTCTCCATTTTTCCTCTGATGTGCTGGTCATCCATCAGTTCAGGAGTTTCCAAAGTGAACGAAACCTTTTAGTAGTTGAAGTGGACGTCAGTACGAAGTTGTCAGGAGTCTCAAAAATAATGTTGCCAAAAGGAAGGCAGGCACAGTGGTCCAATTCCAAACAACTTAAACAAAAACGGGCTACCTTTTCCATAAGTACTTAAAGTGGCCACAAATTTTTATGTTAAGATCACATTGTCTTACTATAGTTACAATTTTCTTTAATTTTCAAATTAATTTTCTTATATTTTTTCTTTTACTATTTAAGTTGGAACTCAGTTTTAGATGATAAAGCTCTTCAAGACTTGCATGCTTTTGACATGCCAAATCAACAGATTAAGTCAGGAGTGAATCTCATTCCAGTTAAAATAGATTGGTATTTTTCAATCTTTCATTTCATTGTGCTTTGAAGAAAAAGTTAGCTTTTTTTGTGTTCATATTTCATGACTACTCATAACAGATATGGAGATCACAACATAACCTTCATTGCTTGAAAAGAGCATGAGTAAGGTTGTTTAACTTAATCTCTGCTACCTGTTGTGGGAAAAAATCTCTGAATCTGCTTTCTGATAATTTTTTCTTCTCTATCATATCCTGTTACTATCAGAGTTCAATTATATCCTCCCAGGTTACTTTTCATAGTACACCTAACCAATTTAAGAAGCCTGCTGCCAACGTGCAGACTTTCGAGTCTGTACCATCATAAAGATAAGCAGTGATGTTGCCAAGAGAAGCGTCCCTGTCTTTCGCTTAGGCTTTTTTTTTTTTTGTAAATAGACAAAGTGAGATAATAATATTATGCTAAATGTGATCAATATGGTAATCACATTTGTCATCTCAGAAGCATTCTATCAGCTCTTCTGTTCCAGACAAGGGAACTGTCTTCTCATTTTTTTCCATGCTTTATCTTTTCAAAAGGAAAAATGTAAATAAATTTTGCAGGGGAAAGGTGTCCTTATTTAGTTTAAAGCTGTTATAAAGGAACATTCTACCATGTAAACCTCAAAGGACAGAACCTGTCGTGCAGGTTGTACCAACATGCTTTGTGTTGGGTGTGTTCACATAACCAGTGTGAGACTGACCAAACAGGCTTCCATGTTAACACGATTAAGCTTGATTATAGATAAATTCACAGGAAATACCATATTTCTTGGTGCTCAGACTCTGGTCAATCAACCTTGTATTTATGGGGCCCTTCTCCAGCCTGATTTCAAGGGTCTGTTTATGGCCCAGATCCAGCAAAGCACTTAGGCACATGCTTATGGTCTAATAGGTATCTAATGTTGTGCTAGATTAAAAAAAACATTGGAGCTATACAATGCCATCATTTTTGAACAGCAGTCTTTATTAATGCTGGTAGAGATTTCTGCACCAGTCAGTGGTAAGTGTTTTACCATTGCCACCATATAGACTCTGACAGCTATCCCTCATGTTTGAAAGGATATGTGTGCAGGATATAATTTCTATGAGCTGCAGCATGTGATAGTTTTAGGATAGGAACTCCCCTATTATGGATCATATTAAGGAACTTATTTGGGTATGTTTCTTGCTTTCTTATATGCACATCTAATCTCTTAGCAATTCACGTAGTTATTAAACAAATGGCTCATTCTGTGTCCCTATGTATGCTCTCAATTAGCTGTCACAGCTCTGGGGGAACCTCCTGCAAAGAAAACTCTTAGGTCTGAAATACTAGAATCTGAAGCAAAGATGAACAGTGCGCAGTATGTCTGTACTTACTGTTGCTCCATGGGGAACAAAAGAACTGGGTAAGAGGCAGTAGTGAGAGCTGACTGCAGCTGAAAGTATCTGAGGTAGATCAAATCAAGGCCAACCAGGTGCTCTTCAAACAACTTCTCAGAACCAGTGTTGTGTGAAGGCACAGTCATACTGGTACTTCGCAGCCATGAACTTCAGAAAAGCCTTTTTATAAAACAAAGGCATACTAGCATTTTGCCTACAAACTTTTAAGCACTTTTGAAGAAAGCTCTAACCATAGCCACTCTAAGAGTAGAAAAAGAATAACAGTTTTCTGGCATTCACTTATAGCAAATGTTTAGGCTCTTCTGCTGATAAAAGTCCTCTGACCTTCCCAATAAAATGTCAAACGCTGAAAGGTACTGAGCACTTGTAATTCCCACAGCAATCAACTTCTGAATGTTACGTACCTTCAAGGACTTGACAAAAAGACTTCCTACAGTAGAAGGTATTGGAGGGACTGACTTTTGACATCCCAATCAGGAGAAGTAGGTGTTTTGACGTGAAAGACCAACGGATTATAAAAAACCACATTTGACAGTTTCAGTCTTAGATGTTACCTCCTACTAGAGACTGGTGTGTCCCTGATTTGCCCTCTGATGGGAAAAGAAGTATCTTGTGTCCTGACAGGGACCAGATCAGCAAATTAATTAGTGGGAACAGACTCTGAAAAGAGTTGTCCCCACTTCGTGGCTGGGAAGGTCTTGTTTATGTCAAGTAGCCTTGGCACTGTGGAAATAGACTGAGAAAATAATATGCAAAGCACAGGCAATGTTAACAGCACGTGAGACAGAGACAGGAACACGACTACGTCCCATTGGCCTAGCTGTCTTATTCTGACCCTTCAGTAATGTGGCAGAAGTGCTGTAAATCTCATCAAAGTAGAAGGAAAAATATTTAGGAGGTAAGAAAAAGATGCAATAGTGTCTTAACGCAGTCGTACGATGATTTTGTCCCACGAAGTGTGTACAAAAGTGCATCCTGAAATTTTAAGGGTTTTAAATCCTGATGGTTTTGAAGTTTCTGCATGGTGGAAGAGAAAGAATTAATAGGAGTGTGGGTAGAATGGAAATTCAGTTTTGATTCGGGCAAAGACAATTCGTAAAGGATTTAAAAGCAGTTTAAATGCAGTTGACTTGGGGGAAAAAAAAAGGTTAAATGTATGTGGTCTTTCAAAGTTCCAAGTGAAGGAGGTCATAGACAAAGGCAAAGCCTGAGGAGCAGAGTTCAAAGACAAGACTTAGAAGGAATTGTCCTTTCTTTTATGTCCTACTTTATAAAGGGCTATAAAAAATGCTATTTGATCAACTGGGTGCACTGTACTGCTGAATTGTTTTTCAGCATGTAGTCTTCAATTAACAAGAAGTTAAAAAATATAGAGATTTTAAGTTTCTGGAAAAAAACCCAGCATTAGTAATAATTTTCTTAATTCAATTATATTTTTTGTGGGTTTACTGAACTATCCAATATAGTTTCAGCAGAGAATTGTATTCCTTTTTGAAGCAGGACATAATTCTTGAGCTGAAATCTAAGGATTTGCTCAGAAAACCAAGCTCAGTAAGTTTTTTCTCATTAGAGGTAATCTTGTAAAGGGAAATGCAAATGTATTAATGTTTATATTATGAAGAAAAAGCAGGTAAAACATTTGGTAGGAGCCAAAATTTTAATAAATAAGATGAAATTGTTTGACCAAATACAAATGCATTTCATGTGAAAGCTAGTTGCCAGTGTTTTGTATTTTCTAAGAGGTACTGAACCTTATTGCTCTCATGCGAATATGTCTCTGATATCAGTCACTTTTCAAATACTAATTTTTCTTGGGAGGACAGGGTTAATGAATTTATCCAGTGCTGAAGATTGATGTTAAATAAGTTGCTGTAGTTTAGAAATTCCCTGCTGAAGGCACTTGGAAGGCAGTGCTTCAGCGGTCATGCTGCCTTGACTCCTTGAGAAGAGCCAGCTGCAGACTAAGAGACAACATGCAAACAGACCTTATTTGCCATGACTGCTGGTGACCTTTGGTGGTTGCTGTATCCATGCTTTCCAAAGACAATACAGAACACAAGGGGTAAAGATGTGGTCTTTTGAGTGGCTGTTTCTTACAGACCCTTAATTAAAGCAAAGAACAACAGTGAGTGCAGCACTGTCCCTAGAAGATGTACATTTTAGTAGTAAGTAAATCACCAGAATAAAGAAGAATAGCAATATAAATGTTTCTTTTAGTAATACAAGTTTTCCCTAAGCAAATCTGATAGGGGAAGTGCACTGTCACTTGGTTTTCCTTATTACAATATTTCCTACACTTACCGTGTAAACATGGAGGCTCTCAAGGGCTGTGAACAAGAAATTGTTGCAGCAGTGGGTCAAATGGCAAAATATGCAGCATCTGGTTCCAGACACAGTTTATATCTGAAGAAAAGGTTTATGTAATATGAGAGACCTTTTAAAATAACTACATACTAAAAATTAGTTGGTGTTAATGGAATGTCACTTGCTCAGTTTGGTTAGTTTGTAAATGGAAAATCTGAAATTTTGCACATGTGCTGCTTTTTCCTTGCTTGGTCTTCTTTACTAAATGCTGGATAATGTAAAAACACATGAAATTTTTAGACTATCCATTGCTACTGTGGCTTCATCTTTTGTGTTTGTTTTGCCAATTTTGTATAATTTATAATAGTCCTTTGGAGGAACTTCTATGTCTCTATTTGGTAATTAGCCATTAGCCACTCTGGTCATTTGTATTTATATAAGATAAAAGTTAAAAAGGGATTCTAGGAAAAGCTGAGGTGCCAGGAAGCAGGCCAAGCTGCCAAGTGTGTATCTATTTCAGTGAGAGCCATCCTCTTCACAGCTGGTGGACAGCACCTTTAAGAAGTAAGTCAGCTTGGCAAAGGTGGGAGTAAAACCATGGGACTAGATAGGGGGTCAGAGGCTGGAGAAGCTCAACTG